>NC_057759.1:6399682-6411736 GCF_004010195.1 Chiloscyllium plagiosum
TGTATGGAATGAGCTGCCAGAGGATGTGGTGGAGGCCGGTACAATTGCAACATTTAAGAGGCATTTGGATGGGTATATGAATAGGAAGGGTTTGGAGGGATATGGGCCGGGTGCTGGCAGGTGGGACGAGATTGGGTTGGGATATCTGGTCGGCATGGACAGGTTGGACCGAAGGGTCTGTTTCCATGCTGTACATCTCTATGACTCTTTGACTAAAGAAACAGAAGGAAGCATTGTCAGGTATAGACAGCATAGATCGAGAGAGTATAAAGGCAGTAGGAGTATACTTCAGAGAGAAATCAGGAGGATAAAAAGGCAACATGAGATAGCTTTGGCAAATAGAGTTAAGCAGATACCAAAGGGTTTTTACAAAGACATTAAGGACAAAAGGGCTAACTAGGGAGAGAATAGGGCCCCTCAAAGATCAGCAAGGTGGCCTTTGTGTGGAGCCATAGGAGATGGGGGAGATACTAAACGAGTATTTTGCATCATATTTACTGTGGAAAAGGACATGGAAGATATAGAATGTAGGGAACTAGATGGTGACAACTTGCAAAATGCCCATATTACAAAGATATTACATACCTAAATAAACTGGGAGAGGGAGAAACATTATCTTTCTCATACATTCCAAAATTCAAATTCTGTTTTGATGCCACTAAATGTTTGGAATTGTAGATTCTTGCAGCAAGGAAACAAACCTTTCTGCCTAACTCATGCATGCTGACCAGGTTTACTGATCCAGTCCCATTTGCCAGCATTTACCTCAACCATCTGAACCTTTCGCATCTAAGTGTCTGTCGAAATGGCTTCTCAAAGTTGGAATTGTATCTATCTCCACCATTTGCTATGGCGGTTCGTATCATACGCACACTGACTGAGTGAAAATGTTGCCCCTTTGGGCCAGGTGAATTGGCCATGCTAAATTGCCCGTAGTGTTAGGTAAGGGGTAAATGTAGGGGTATGGGTGGGTTTCGCTTCGGCGGGTCGGTGTGGACTTGTTGGGCCGAAGGGCCTGTTTCTACACTGTAATGTAATCTAAAAATCTAAATCTGTCCCCTCTCAACTTGAAACCATGCTCTCGAGTTTTGAACTCTCCTACCCTGGGGAAAAGACCTTGGCTGTTCAGGTTATCTAAGCCCCTCACAATTTTAGGAACCCCTATAACGTCCCCCTTAGTCTCCTGTGCTCCAGCTTATCCATTAAATATAAACCTTCCACTCTCGATAGCATTCCTGTAAATCTTTTTGACTCCCTTTCAAAGTCTACTTCCACAACAAGACTTGAACCCAGATCCCAAGAACATGCCCTTGGTCTCTGGATTAGTAATCCATTGGTAACACCACTGGGTCATCACATTTTCGATGTGTGGCTTGAGCCTGCAGCCATGTAATTCCTCAGTTGCAATGTTCTCTTTTCTAATGAAGGCTTTCATCATTTCTTCATCCATAAAATATTGAGGATTTGTCTTCATGATTTGAACCACATAATTAAAATTCTTCATATCTCCTTTGCTACACTAGTCAATCCACCTTGAACCTTTGTGTTATAGTTCACGCACTCTCCTCAAATGAGGACAGATTCCCAATCTTTGTCCTCAGACTATTTTCCTTATATTGTAAAATACCGGCCTCAAATCCCATTGCGATCTTCTCCTCAATAAAACAGACAGCAGCAATAGTTTTATTTTCCCTACAGGTCAACATAACTCAACAGTGTCTTGGAAATCTTTTCTGCCCCTCCTCAATTGTCGCTGCACATTTCTTTAAATGTGGGACTCAAGAGACTGCAGGCACCATGTTTGCATTAAGAAAACATGTATTGTGTCATAAAACTGGAAAAGGCTTACAAGGATGTTACCGAGACTGGAGGGTCTGAGTTACAACGAGAGGCTGGTTAGGCTGGAACTTATTTCCCTGGAGCCTCAGAGGGTAAGGATGACCATTTAGCAGTTCATAAATCAAAAAGGCACAGATAAGACGAATGCACATGGGTCTTTTCCCCAAGGTAAGAGAGTCCAAAACTGGAAGGCATAGGTTTAAACTGAGAGGAGAAAGATTTCAAGGGGTCCTGAGAGGCAAATTTTCCACACAGTAATATTTGCATTGAGCAAGCGACCAGCGGAAGTAGTGGAGGTTAGTACAATTATGACATTTTAAAAACGTTTCTGCAGGAACATGGATAATAACAGATGGAAGGGTAAGTGTCAAACACAGGTAAGAGGGACTAGTTCAGTTTAGGAAACCTGGTCGGCATGAACGAGTTGGGCTGAAGGACCTGCTTGCATGGTGGAGTTAATGTTTGAGACTCTCAGGATTGCACCCCCTTCACTGTACATCGCTGCCACTTGGGAGTTTTTTTTCCCTGCCTAGAGGGGAGCAACACAAACAGCGTGGATTCAACCCAGTACTGGCTAAACTCACCATGAAGGTCTCTCCACACTGATATGTGGTGACCCTCAGATTAAACCAGCAATCTCCTACCTCGTTAATGAGAGAGGGACTGTGGTGGCATTACTATCGTTCCCATAAAGTGCTAAAGAGAGGGGGGTTGACATAGGAAACAGAGAGAGAATGTTTCGTCCTGTGGGACGATCTAGAACGATCGGTTATCATTTCAAGATAAGGGGGTGCGGCAGATTAAAACCCGAAATGAGGAAGAATGGATTCTCTCAAAAGTGGCGGGGGTGATGACGAGTAAGTTTTTAAGCTTGAGTTGTTTACTCGGGGGCAGAGAAGGTGGTTTGAGGGGGTGCGAGAAGGTACCTAACAGAGGTGTGTAAGGCTATGGGGGACATGGAGAAGCTGTTCGCCTTGGTCAAAAGTCAATAACATGGGGAGGGCATCAGTTTAAAGTGAAAGGCAGAGGGGGATTTGAGGCTAGTTTCACCTAGAGGATGATGAGGGTCTGGAATGCACTGCCTGGGAGGCTAGCTGAGGAGGGAAACCTCACGTAATGGGCCAAATGTCCTCTTCTGTACTGCATGATTCAGAATGTCTCCAATGTTTAAAGCAGCCCTCCACTGAAATATAAACATTGTCTCTGACAGATTGTAACACCAGGTAATTACCTAGAACTTGAACATCAACAGGCCGTGGTGTGTACGGGTACATTTTACAGCTGTACAATCCACTGTCATCGGTGCTGTTTATTTTAATGCTGTGCGAAGACTCACATATTTCAGACTTCATTGAATTGATCATCTTGCCTTTTTTATAAAAGGTAGATTCTCTCTCTGACCAAATTTTGAATCTGAACCGACAATTTAGTTTCATTGTATCTCCTTCCAAAGGTGAAACTGGAACAATTTGGAAATCCACATTTCCATCTAAGATTGAAAGCAAAGTTGCATCATTGCAGCTTACCACAAGCTATCACTTCACTGGTAACTGTTCCAAAAACATTCACTATCATATTGTTTCTGGAATGGGTTTACGAGTATCAGTCCAGCCAAACTATCCCCGATATTTTCTACAATCCGTTCTGAATAAATAAATGAATATCATTAATTTGCTTTCAACTCACCTTCAGAATGGAGTACAGTTTTGCTTCCTCTTACCGAGGAAGAGATCTTAAGACCATAAGAAATCAGAACGGGGAACGTCATTCTGCCCCCTTGCCAGTCGTAAAGAGTCAAATAAAATAAGACACTTTCAAGTGTCAGCTGAAAGCAAATGCGAGTAGAGATGAGGAAAAGAAGATGCACAGATACAACACGAGGATTGAAGCAAAAGTTTTTTTAAAAAGTTATGACTTGGAGGTGCCTGTGTTGGACTAGGATGTACTAGGGTGGACAAAGTTAAAAATCACAACACCAGGTTATAGTCCAACAGGCTTATTTGGAAACGCTAGCTTTTGAAGTGCACTCCTTCACAACCCACCTGATGAAGAAACAGTGCTTCCAAATAATCTATTGGACTATAACCTTGTGTTGTATGATTTTTACTTTAAAAATGTTAAAAGAGTAAAAGGCAAGGACTGAAAATATTACAATAGCAGCAAGAGGCACAATTAGCAAGATAAATGGACATAGGACTATCAGTTCTTAATGATATTATATGACACTCTCAAACCTCAGAGTAAAGGATTCTGTAGGCAGTAGCGATCGTAAATTATAGTTGATACAAATCAGTTAGTTGGATCAGAATTTGAATTAATAGAGAAGGGAAGGGCACCACTCTCTGGGTGAAAGCACTTATCTCACTACTACCCGATTTACTTGACACTGTGACCCCCTGGTTTTGAACATCACACCCAGCCTCCACGGTCATCAGGAACATACTTCCTGCATTTACCCTGTCTATTCATAGAGTAAACAGCAAGGAAACAGAGTCTTCTGTCCAACCAGTCCACGCTGACCCTGTTCCCAAAATAAACTAGTCCTACCTACCTGCATTTGGCCTACATGCTCCAAAACTTTCCTCTTCATGAACTAATTTAAATGTCTTCTCAACATTAAAACTGTGTATGCATTCGCCAGTTCCTCTGGCAGTTCATTTCACGCACCAACCACTGTGTAAAAAAAAAGTTGCCCAAAAGACCTTTTTAAAATCTTTCTCTCCTCACCTTAAAAATATGTTCTGTATTTTTGAATTCCTCCACCTGAGGGAAAAGATGTTTGTAATTCACCTTTTCTATGCTCCTCATGATTTGAAAAACCTCAAAATGGTCGACCATTAACTGCCCCTGCTCCAGTGAAAAATGTCCCAGTCTTTCTAATCTATTTTTGTGTCTCAAACCCTCCATTCCCAGTAACTTACTGGTAAATCATTTCAGTGCCCTCTTGAGTTTAGCAATATCCTTCGTATAACAGGGCGACCAGAACGGCACTCAGTGTTCTAGAGGAGGCCTCAGCACTTCAAAATGACATCCAAATGCCGATACTCAAAGGTCTGATCAGAGAAGGCAAGCATGCTTAAACACTCTGTCATGCAAATTTCAAAGAATTGTGCACCTGCATGCCTAAATTCCTCTGCTCTACAACACTGACCAAGGCCCTATCATTAATTGTATCAAGTATTCTTGTTTGTATAACCAAAATGCAATATCGCACATTTATCCAAATTAAACTCTATCTGCTACTCCTCAGCCCACTGATGCAGTTGATCAAGGTTCTTTGTAATCCTAAGTCAACTTTTTCACTGTTCACTATACCACCAAGTTTGCATACTTACTAGCCATGTATCCAATATTCTCATCCAAATCATTTAAATTAATCACAAATAACAGAGGACACTGCAACAATCCTTCGGAACAAGACAGGGCCCATTCCTCCAATCTGAAAACAACCTTCCACCATTACTCCGTTTCCTGCCATTAAACCAAATTGTATCCAATTTGCAAGCTCATCCTAAATTCCATGTGATATAACTGTCCTAATTAGTCAATCATGCGGAACCTTATCAAAGGTTTTACTGAAATCCAAGTAAACAACGTCTACAACTCCCCACTCATGTATTTTTTGGTCACTTCATTAACAAATTCAATCAAGTTGATTAGAACATATTTTCCGCGCATAAAACAATGCTGACTGTCCCTAGTCAATCCTCTCCTTTCCAAATGCATGTAAATACTATCTTTCATAACCACGTCCAAAAACTTACCCATCACTGATATCAGACTCTCAAATCTATAGTTTCCAGGATTCTCATTACAGCCTTTCTTTAAGAAAGGCTCAGTATTAGCCAACCTAAAATACCAATTACTGTGTGTGTGTGTACGCAGGCGTGAAATTCTTATTCATTTTTCACCACCAGGATGAAAGGAAACATCTGATTGGCCAGTGACAAGCAATGTCACTGAGGGCAATCATTAAATCATGAATTTATAGATGATACAAATATTATTTCAGATTGGAGGAATGGGCCCTGTCTTGTTCCATAAGGATTGTTGCAGTGTCTTGTTCCATAAGGATTGTTAGTTGTGATTAATTTAAATGATTTGGATGAGAATATTGGATACATGGCTAGTAAGTTACTGGGAATGGAGGGTTTGAGTCAGAGCCCCGCAATTACTTCCACAATGGCTTGGAATACATTTGATCAGGTCCTGGTGGGTTTGTTTACCTTTATGTTTTCTGAGACTTCCAGCGCGACTTCTTCTGTAATGTCAAATGGTTTCAAAATATTGATATTCATTTCCCGGAGTTCCTTTCTCAAAAATAAAAACTGACGCAAAATATTACTTTAATACCTTCTATTAGAATTTTCTAGCTTTCTATCAAGTGCCCTCCTTGTTCTTCTAAACTCTAGTGAATATAATCATAACCAATCCAGTCTCTCATCATATATATACTTGACCACGATCTAAACTGCCCCAAGTTGCCAATTGAGAAAGTGATGATCAGCTTCTTTCTTGAACCGCTGTAGTCCATGTGCTGTAGTTGGACCCACAATGCCCTGAGGGAGGGAATTTCAGCATTTTGTCCCAGCGGACAGAGGAAACTATCAATATATTTCCAAGTCAGGATAGTGAGTGGCTTGGAGGGGAACCTGCAGGCTGTAAGGTTCCCGTGAATCTGCTGCCTTTTAGATGAAAGTGGTCATCGGTTTTGAAGATGCTGTCTGAGGATCTTCTGTGAATTTCTGCAGGGCATTTTGTAAATAGTACACAATGCTGTCACTGAGCGTCAGTCGTGGATGTAGTGCATGCTTTTGAATGTGGTGCCAGTCAAGTGGGGGCTGCTTTGTCCTTGGATTGTATCGAGCTTTTCGAGGACTGTCCCATCACACTCCTGATTTGTGCCTTGTAGATGGTGGACGGGCTTCGGGAATCAGGAGTTGAGTTACTCACAACAGAATTTGCAGCCTCTGATCTAATCTTACAGCCACTGTGGGCATGTGATAACTCCACTTGAGCTTCTCCAGGAAACTCCAGGATGTTGATCGCGGGGACTCAGTGTTGATAACACCCTTAAATCTCAAAGGGGTGATGGTTAAATTCTCCCTCAATGATAACTCCCAGGATGTTAAAAGTGGGGATATGTGAATACCATTGAATGTGAAGGGGCAATGGTTAGATTGTCTCTTATTGGAAATGGGCAAAAGTGAGGACTGCAGATGCTGGAAACCAGAGTTTAGATCAGAGTGGTGCTGGAAAAGCACAACAGGTCAGGCAGCATCCCAGGAGCAGGAAAATCGACGTTTCGGGCTAAAGCCCTTCCTCACGATGTTCATCTTCCTGATGAAGGGCTTTTGCCTGAAACGTCGATTTTCCTGATCCTCGGATGTTGCCTGACCTGCTGTCCTTTTCCAACACCATTCTGATCTAAACTCTTATTAGTAATGGTCTTTGCCTGTCATTTGTGTGGCGTAAATGTTACTTGTCACTTCTTAGCAGATGTGTGGTTATTAATCAGAATTTTTTGCATTTGGATATGGACTGTTTCAGTATCTGAGAAGCAGTGAATGGAGCTAAACATTGTTCACTGATAGTTGCGCATCGCCACGTCTGACCTTATGATGGATGGAAGATCATGGATGAAACATTCCTGCTCCTGCCCTCGAGTTCCCATCACTGGGAGGGTCCAGTCAAAAGCAGCTTAGACAGACGTGTCATAAAATCATCAAAACATGTATTGGCACCAACTAGACAAAGAGATGACCAACCTAACACTGTGATACTTAGTTTGTTCGAAACCCTCACTTTGTATCGCCAATTTTTAAATCACACCGATAAGATGCTTCATCTGAATACGCTGCACTTTTTATGGTCAGTGACCCGTATGTAGATTGTTTTATTAATCCATTATTCTGATACCATCCGAAATGCTTATGTCCTCTCAGTATCTGGGCTGGGGTCCGGCAGTTCATTACAATCCTCTCATTTCTCAGAGCATGTTCAGGATTGGCTTCCAGAGTTAGCGTTTCATCAGAAACTGCAAAAACAATATGACACAAAATCAGCTTGGAATGCAAATTACATTTGACACTTGAATGTTGTGGATTCTAACACGGGGAAAGGGATGTTAGAGCTGCACAGGACATGAATGAGGCCACAGCTAGAACACTGTGTACAGTTCCAGTCTCCACACTACAGGAAGGATGTTATTGCACTAAGGGCGATATAGAGGAGGATCCCAGGATATTGCCTGCGAGGAACAACTTCAGTGATGAAGAGAAGCTGGATAAGCTCGGGTTGTTTTCTTTTGAATATAGAAGGTTGGTGGGGTCCTGATAGAGGTGTGTAAGAGTATGAGGAGCATGGACGGGAGGCTAAGAAGCAGCTGTTCCGCTTAGTCGAAGGGTCAATAAGAAGGGGGCTATCACGTCAATTGAAAGGCAGTAGGTTTTGATTGGATTTAAGGATTATTTCATTCAGAGGGTGAATAGGTATGAAGGACTTAGCCTCAATAACCCTCTGTGGTAAAGAATTCCACAGATTCATTCCCCTCAGAGATGAAATTCCCCCTCACTCCCATCTTCAATTGGCAACCCCCTTTATTTGAGAGGATGCCCCTCTGATCCAGACTCTCCAACACAAGTTCCGCATGCCCTGTACAAGTCCCTCTAAGAAGATTCAATAAGAATCAGCTTCTGTTCTTCTAAATCTACTCAATCTACTCAAAATCTACACATGAGAAATTATTAACTCCTAGCCTGACTTTATGTAAATTATTGACCAAAAGAAACTGAAGTTTGAGCAGTAAATCATGCTGAAGCGTGTATTGGCTAAAAATTAGCTTGGAGTTAAAGAAAATACCGTGTATAGTTCATTACCACACTACCAGAAGGATGTGGAGACTTTACAGAGGGTACAGAAATGGTTAACCAGACTATTGTCTCGTTCGGAGGGTATTAGCAATGAGGAGAAATTGGACAAACTTGGTATATTTTCACCTGAACAGCAGTGAGTAGAGACAATTGATGGGCATTCACAAAATTATGAGAGGCATGGATGGAATGATTAGTCAAAGTCTTTTTTTTCCCCAGAGTATAAATGTCAATTACTGGGGGACGTGGGTTTCATGTAAAAGTGGGAAAGTTTAATGAAAATGTAAGAGGCAAGTGTTTTACCACGTAGAGAATGGTAAGTGCCTGGAATGGCTTTTCAGAGAAGGTGGTGAAGGTAGATAACTCAATACCACGTTCTCAAGGGAGCAACAAAAGACGGGGCAATAAATGCTGGGCCAATGTCACACAAATGAATGAAATTTCATGCATCATGTACCTGCCCATTATAGTCTGTCTGTACTCCTCTCTATTCTCCTCCTTCACCCTTCTCCTTGTTTGCTACATTTCCAAGCTTTCTGATCACTTATGGAACTGAAGATCAGAACTGAAGTTAATATCCATTAATATTTGTCATAACGGTTATCACAACTAGTTCTGATCTGCAAGTGGCACCATTTAATACTGACGTCCTGTTAAGAAAGAGACAGTACTGTCTATATTCCACAATACTGCTCTCCAATATATTGTATCGATGCTCACTATCATTATCCATCAGTGCTCTCACCTTGAATTTAGCTGGTGGATTTGTAATGTGGTATTTTATCTTAAACTTTCCAAACGTTTTTTAATAAATGCTCTGTAGCAATTCCATTAAAACGTTCAGTTTACTGTTCGAACAATCTTATCTGATCGGTTCATCCAACATTGACACTGCCTTCCTACTCATATTTTAAACCATAAGGATAGGAGCAGGCCGTTGGCCCCTCGAACCTGCTCTCCCATCCATTTTCTTATGAATGATATAACATTCCTCACATCCATTTTCCTGCCCTTTCCCTTGATTTTTCAGCTGATCGAGAATTTATTTATGTAGATCTTCAATGTATACAAGAATTCTTGCACCCATACACACAGCTTTCTGTGGCAAGTAGTTCCAAAAACCCACAATTGTCTAAAAGATGGCATTTCTCCTCATATCACTTTTTAATTGGTGCCCTGTTATTCTGAGACTGCGCCCTCTGGTCCTAGACTCTCCTATGATGAAGAAACATCTTCTCAGTATTGACCTGTCAAGTCCCGATCAGTTTCAATGAGATCGCCACTCATTCTTCTAAATTCGAATGAGTAGAGTACCAACCTCTTTAGCCTTTATTCATGAAACAAACCCTCCATACAGGGAATCATTATAGTGAACCTTTGCTGAATTACTTCCAATGAAATGATATATTTCATTTTATAAGAGAAGCAAAACAGCTCCTAGTACTCATAAAAAAGGTCTCACAAACACCTTGTACATTTGCAGAAAGAGCTCCCTATTCTCCTTCAACCCCTTTGAAATAAGGGCCAAGATTCCCTTTGCACTTCCTGATTACCTGCTGCCCCTGCCGTGTGCTCGTATTCTGTTTTTAATACACAAATGCCGGCACCCACCAAGTCAATTTCTGGTGCATTTCTCTGTAGTTTCTCTCCATTCAAATAATACTGTTCTCTCTTCCAAAATTATCGTAACTTTGTATTTCACAAACATCCTGTTTTAAATCTCATGCTCATTTGAAGTATTGTGATGAAGTTAAACTCTGGTACAGATTTACTGAGTGGACTCTGTCAGATATGACTAAGTCAAAATAATGGTCATTAGTTTTCATTATAACTAGTGGGGCACCCATATGGGAGAAGGATTGAAAATGATTCCAGTGCCCGATCTTTCAAAGGATATCCCTAACTCCTGATCAGGAAGACTGGGATCAAGTCGAATTTGATGCATGTTTGGAAAAGTTCACTGAAAGAATGTGCATAACAACACTTGAGATTTGTAAATGTTTATCCAAAAATTACAGTTCCCTCTTACCTTGGGTGATCCCAAAGAGAGCAAAGATTCACTGGAAAACAAAAGGGAATGGAAATAAATGTCATTATTTTTGCCAGTGTCCTAGAAGTTGCAAAGTAAATACAACGTCAAAGCAACGTAAGAGGAAAAACAGCAGAGAAGCAGCACGTGTCCTGTCTGTAACTCAATGGGAATTGTTGACTGTTCCATCCTATCGAAGTGGAGGCAGAATATAAATTGATATGAAATGCATGATGACCCTATTGGTTTCTCATTCATGTATCATGCCAACTGCAGATTTTCTTTGTAAATTTCTACCTACTACTTATCCCTTCGTTGGCCCCTCCTGTTTTCCCTTCGCTTAGTTTGCCATTTCCTGTGCCATTCTTATTAGTTAAGAAGATTTTTCTTAAAAAAAATACGTTTGGGAAGATTATTGCAAAAGGAATCAAGTTTCTATGGCTTTGCGTTTTTTGCCTCAGCGAGGTTCTTAGAAATCCCCAAAGTCAGCCAAGACTTACCAATGACCTCCACACTGAAGCTTCTCATTCAGAGACAAGAGGCTGCGTTGCAGCAGGGCTCCCCCTGGAAGATATTTGAAACGTTTCCAGATGTTTGTGCAACTTCTGCTACATGTTAAGTCACTTCACAAAGGAACTAGGACTTTCTTCAATCTAAAATCAGAGCCGAAGAAGGACACATTTCTGAAAAAGGTCTATCGACCATTCAAGTCTGCGCTCATCAAAAACAGCCACCTCACTATTTTCTAAGCCTATTTCTTTCCCAGCATTTGGTCCACAGATTTGGAATCACAGGTTGGCATCTGAATTTTTCTTTAATGTGATGAGGGTTTCTGCCTCTTCCTCCCTGACGGGCAGTGAGTTCCAGATTCCCACCACACTTTGATTAAAAAAGTGTTTTCCTTCCATCACCCTCTGAACTTGCTGCCACTTACCATCAATCTTTGTTCCCCAACTCCGGTCGTTAATCCCTTTGTCAAGAGGGAAACATTTCCTCCTGTATACCCTAACCATGCCCCCTATGTATATAATTATACACACACACGCTTCAATTATCCGAACAAGCTGGGCGGGCACTATTTCGTTCAGATAATTGATTATTCGGTTAGTTGACTAAATGCCTTTCCTCTGCTCCCCGTTCAGGAGACTGCAGCAGCTTACCACGCACGAGCCCCACCCCCAACACCGGACCCTGTCCCGCCCACAACTTCGTCCAACACCGGACCCCATCCTGCCCACAACCTCGTCCAACACCGACCCTGCCTGCCCCCAACCCCGTCCAATACTGCCCTCTCTGCCCCGTCCAACACTGATT
>NC_057759.1:6411752-6419427 GCF_004010195.1 Chiloscyllium plagiosum
CCCAACCCCATCCAACACGTCCCCCCAGCCCAGACTACCATGCAGCCCCAGTTTATCCCTGTCCCCTCTCTGGGCCAGCTGAACTGGACAACAACAACAAGAACTGCTGCTGCAGCTGCCTTTGTGGGGTAAACCTCCAAATAGCACACACACGCACAACCTTTTTACTGCACCGTTTTGACAGGTTCCACGTTTGCCCTGTACAGGACAATGTTGGAGAGATTATCTGGAAAAGGGGGGCTCGGTTGCACTCCTCTGCAGAACTCCAGGGAAAATGTGGGGAGAGAGAGAGAGAGAGAGAGAGAGGGCGGGAGGTCAGTCATTTGGAGACGGTGCCTGTTTACTCACTGTAAGCAAAATACATGACCACTGTTGGAAACACGCCTTTGATGTAATGTTTCTTTCGGGACCTCGAGATCTCCTTCGGACAATCTGATTTTTCAGATAATTGGTATTCGAATACTCGAGGTTCCTCTGTATGTCAGATTATCCGAAGCAGATCTCAAGGTCCTGATACAAACAGTACATCAAAAAGCTCAATGTAGTTATCTATGTCAGTTACTTCTATATGCATGTAACTATCAATCTCTCCCTGTCCGATTCCCCGATGTGAATGTAAGTGTATTTACCAGCCTGTTCCTGCTCTGTGAATTGAGACTGTCAACATTAAACTGTACTTGTCAATTTCTCCTATCAATATGTGAATGCAGTTACCAATCTATGCCCCTCAATCTCTGCCTTATCAATATGTGAACTTAAATATAGATTTCTACCTGTCAGATCCCGTTTGATGAATGTGAACAGTGCAGATACTAATATGTATGTGAGACTCTGCTCTGTGAATATGAGTGTCGTTGTCAGAGTTTACTTGTCAGTTTATGCTGTGTGAAACTGGACGTGTAGTTATCATTCTGTTCCTGTCAGTTTTAGCTTCATGAATGAGAGTATAGTTATTAATCTGTCCCTGACAGTTACTGCAATGGGAGTGAGACTTAAGTTGAGAGAAACTGATCGATGGAGACTATTAGTCACAGATTTGCATCACAGTTACTGTGTCGTCATCATTTGTTTGTCTATTTCTGCAACATGAATGAGTGTGTAGTTATCAGCCTGTACTTGTCAGGTTCCATTCTTGTGTATCAAAGTGGAAGCCAGTAATATTCTGTGTGTCTATGTGATACATTCTATGATATTTGTTATGAGGGTGTTGAGACTGGATCTTAATCTTTTCTGCATTTTCTGATTTTATTAGTTGACTGTCAGTCTGTCGGGGTGGGTGGGGGAGAGAGGAGAAAGGGCGATTGCAGAAGGGAAACTGCTTTATTCTGAGAACCATTCTGAATTATGGTCACACATTTCCTGTTTGGGTCGAGTGTCTGGGATCTGTGGTATCACTGAGACATTAGTTTTAATTTGTACCTAGACATTGTTGGTGTTTATTTTGTGAAAGAGAGTTTTATTCGACATTCAGTCCATTTCTGTCTGATATTTTTCATACCAATATGCAACACAACAGCATGTCATCTCCTTTCTCATCAAAATCAGAGTCACTGATATGGTACAGCTCAGAAGCAGACCATTCAGCCTATTGTGTCTGTACTGGGACATCCTGTTATGCATCAGTTCTGCAGTAATTGTTGGGAACGTGAACTTCATCCACTCATTGTCAGCGTCTATATGGAAAGGACAATTCGGCAGCAGTTCTGCTGTCATCTGACTTTTAATAACTATAATGCTAGTTTTGATATATTTCCCACAATCTCAATCACAGATCATTGGTCAGATCACATTTGTGTTCAGTTCTGGGCACTTTTTTAAGGGAGGATCTTCAAGCTCTGGAGAGAGTTCATTGGAAGATTTACTTGATCTCATTCATTTATGTTCATTTGTGTCTGTGTAGCATAAACTCTGCAAATAAACTCTTTTCAATGATGCTCAATTGTATTGCATTTCAGTCTCAGATTATTGTTACATTGCATGTGCATGCCTGTATAGTAGATTTTATCAGACGCTGCTGGGCACTGCATATGATAAGTGATGTTGAGAGTCAATACTATCTGGAAATAATTCAGGCCTAATTTTATTCTTTTCCTTTCAGCATCCAGTGGCTGAGTGAGAGTGAATTTGCTCTTATGCTGCCACTCTAACTCAGTTCATGTCTCCTGTAGTGGATGGGAAACAGCCGAAGTTCTTTAATTGTTAGTGTCGGTAGGAATCATGTGTAAGTAAAAACGTAACACACTGCAACAGAAAGGATTCTGTGCTGTTCTTCAGAGTCAAGGTAAGATACACAATGAACCTTTTGTAACTTGTATAATGCAGAATCTAACAGCAGTATTGATATAAAATGTCTGTCTTCAGAATGCCATTAGTTTTTGTTTCAGTGCATATTGATGTACCTTTCTGAACACTGCTGAACTAACAATCAATGTAAACTGAATCCATTTGCAACAAAGTGAAAGGGTGACAAACCATTCAACTGCATTGGAGCTGACTGACCATAATGTTTGTTGCACAAAAAAGACAATTGGCTAATTCACTTTTTTTCTGATGTAGACAGAACATTACCCTGCTCTGTAGTGTGATGATGTACCATTAACAGTACTCTTGTGTTACTCTATAGTAGGAAGGAGGAAAGGAAAAGGATTTTTATTTTTTGTCACGCAGTGCAGAATATGTAAATTATCAAATTCAATTTATGGAATAATCAACACTGTTCAACTCTACTTGATAATAAAATGAGCAGTTTTACAAACCTACCGATTTTGGCTTTTATCCCCCCCTTTCTCCACTGCTTTGAAGGGTGGTTATTAGATTCCATTGATGAATTGTGAAATTGCAGCCAGATCTCATGCATTTTATTGATACATCCTCGGGAGGGATAGGACGAATGCAGAGCTCTTTGTAAATAATTGCAACTAATTTTGAAAGTAGTACATAATTATCTGTTAAAAAGTTTCTGGTTGGACTGAAACAGACAAAACAAAGTCTTCTACTGCAATATGAAGAAATGGTGAATGATGTTGTGACAAAGATGGGGATGGCAGCTTCTATGCTACAGTGATACATTTATGCAAATAGATGCTAGCTGATCAGGATGAAAATTGTTAGCTGGTTGTTTCTGATCGGTACAGACTCAAAAGTTTTGAAGGGCCTGATTCTGTGCTGTCAGCCTCTCACTCTCTGACAAAGGATTTGTGGGTAGAAATAATTTTGAATGTAACATTTTCTGTTACTTGCAATGTCATTTGAACTGCAAGGCAGTTAGACATTGGAAAGTAAGTCAGAGAGATAGAGACAGTGTGTGTGTTGGGAGGTTGGGGGGCAACAATTGGTTACATACCTACACAGTAATCATTCTATGTCAGGCTTTGCAGAGAATGTGCATTTAGAATTCATGTTATTTGATTGCTATGTTTATATACATGACAAAAGATTAATTCCATCACTGTCAATTCCTGAGAGCTGAAATGTTTCCTTCAATATAAATTTGTACTCAATATCTATTTTACATATGGTTGCTCAAAGTAATTACATCAGCTATTTGTTTGCCTCAATTGTAACGTTAAAATTATCATTACTAAATGCAGACGACATAAAGATTGATGGACTTGAGTAGTGTAGAAGCTTGTCAAAGGTTGCAGGAGGATATGGCCGGAAAAACAGCAGATTGATGTAGGTTCGCTCGCTGAGCTGCAAGGTTTCGTTATCCTAATAGATAACATCTTCATTGGGCCTCAGGCAAAGCAATGCTGAAAGTTCCTGCTTTCTATTTATATGTTTGGGTTTCTTTGGGTTGGTGATGCCATTTCCTGTGGTGAAGTCACTTCCTGTTCCTTTTCTCAGGGAGTGGCAGGAAAAACGAAGAAAACACACTCAATACACAAGAAAGGAAAGCACTGGAAAGACTAAAAAAAGATAAAAACATTGTTATCCTACCTGCAGACAAAGGACGCTTGACAGTCATTCTAAACTGAAGAGACTACATTGAAAAAGCAAACGCACTACTTACAGATACCAACACTTACTAACAAATGGCGATAGACCTGACTCCACAACTGGAGAACTGAATCACAGCTCTACTCAAAAAACTCCAGAAATCTGGAGAAATAAATAGGACAGACTTCCAAATAAATGAAACCAGACAAATTCAACACACCACGATTCTACGGATTACCCAAAATTCACAAACCAGGAGCCCCCCCTCAGACCCATAGTCTCACTATCTGGAACACCAGCTTACAGATGGCCAAGAAGCTACACCAAAGTCTAAAACACTTAGTAGAAGACTCTCACCATTCCACCCAAGAATTCCTGAAGACCATTAAAGACACTAAGATAGAGGAGGATGAAATAATGGTCTCCTTTGATGTAACAGCACTGTTTACTTCAATCAACATTAACCTGGACAGGGAAACACTGACTACACTATTAGAAGACACAAAAACACATACACCAAACACCACTAACTTCATCAACAAGGTGAATATCATCAAGCCAGTGGATCTATGCCGTACCACCCACTTCACCTTCAACTTCAACAACAACAACAACCACCTTACAGACAAACCAATGGAACACCCATGGGATGTGCCAATATCAGGGTTCTTATCAGAGGCAGTAATGCAGTGACTTGAGCAAACAGCTCTGCCAAACTTTGGGTCCGCTACGTGGATGGCACCTTTGTCATCACTAAATGAAACAAGTTAGAGGAAACCTTTAAGACCATCAATAATACCCCACCAGCATAAAATTCACTAAAGAGGAAGAAAACAACAACAATCTGCCATTCCTAGATGTCACAGTAGAGCGAACAGCCAATGGGGAGCTTCAAACCAGCGTCTACAGAAAAACACGTGCAGACCAAATATTGAACTACAGAAGCAATCATCCCAACACCCACAAACGAAGCTGCATCAGAACATTATTTCAATGAGCCAACACACACTGCAGCACAGAGGAACTACGCAGAGCAGAGGAAAATCACTGATACCGTGTGTTCAAAAGGAATGGGTACCCACTGAACACAGTCCGCCAATTTCTCAGCAACTAACCCAAACAAGCAGACAAAACATGTCCAGAAACCCTACCCACTGTCTTCCACATCAAAGATATCTCAGAAATTACTGCCAGACTATGCAGACTCCTTGGCATCATGGTAGCCCACAAACACAACACACTAAAACAGCAGCTAATGATCTTGAAAGACCTGATACAGACAACAAGCAAAACTAATACTGTTGGAATATCACTGCAATTCTGGTCTCCTTCCTATCAGAAAGATGTTGTGAAACTTGAAAGGGTCCAGAAAATATTTACAAAGATGTTGCCAGGGTTGGAGGATTTGAGCTATGGGGAGAGGCTTAACAGGCCAGGGCTGTTTTCCCTGGAGCATCAGAGGAGCATGGATAGGGTAAATAGGTAAAGTCTTTTCCCTGGGGTCAGGGAGTCCAGAACTAGAGAGCATAGGTTTAGGATGAGAGGGGAAAGATATAAAAGAGACCTAAGGGGCAACTTTTTCACGCAGAGGGAGGTACGAGTATGGAATGAGCTGGCAGAGAAAGTGGTGAAGGCTGGTACAATTGCAACATTTAAGAGTCATTTGGATGGGTATATGAATAGGAAGGGTTTGGAGTGATATGAGCTGGGTGCTGATAGGTGGGACTACATTGGGTTGGGATATCTGGTCGGCATGGATGGGTTGGACCGAAGGGTCTATTTCCATGCTATACATCTCTATGACTCTATAATGTCAGTTACAAAATACATGCAAGGACTAACAATCACTACATTGGACGAGCAGGCAGAAAACTAGCCACCAGGATACATGAACACAACTAGCCACAAAAAGATATGACCCTCTCTCATTAGTATCCTCACATACAGAGGAAGAAGGGCACCACTTCAGCTGGGACAACACAACCATCCTAGGACAAGCCAAACAAAGACACGCAGAAGAATTCCTAGAAGCTTGGCATTCCAACTGGCAATCAACAAACAGAGTTGAACCCTATCTACCACCCCCTGATAAAAGGAACAGGAAGTGACTTCACCACAGGAAATGACATCACCAACCCAAAGACTCCCAAACATATAAAGAGAAAGCAGGAATTTTCAGCATTGCTTCGCCTGAGGCCCACTGAGGATGTTACCTAGTAGGGTAATGAAATGTCTGGAAATGAACCTTGCAGCTCAGTGTGCAAACCTACAACCAAAACCTCAACCTGAGCTACAAATCTTCTCAAAACTCACTAATGGCAGATGAGTTTAATCTGGCAAAGTGTAAGATGCTAGACTTTGGGAGATCAAATGTTAAGGAAAGGTATACAGTAAATGGCTGGACTCTGAAAGTAGTTGATGTACAGAAGGATCTTGGGGATCCAGTCTATAGTTCCCTGAAAGTTGCAATGCAAGTAGATATCTGGAGAAAGGTGTCTGGCATGCTTGCCTTATTTGTTGGGGAATTGAGTACAAGAATCAGGATGTCATATTGCAGCTTTATAAGACTTTCGTTAGGTCTTACTTAGAGTATTATGACAAAAGATTAATTCTGTCCTTCTCAGTTACTAATAGCTGAAATGTTTCCTTCAATATCTGTACTCACGATCTACTTCGTATATGGTTGTTCAAACTAACAGCATTGTCTATTTGTTCACCTCTATTATAACGTGAAAAGTATCCTTACTAAACTTCAGAACCCATGAGGACAGCCTCGAATCGGGACCTTTGGTTCCTGTCACACTACACACTCACTCACTCACATGCACACACTCATGCAGATGCTCTCTCATCCACACACTTCCCCACATACATACATGCATACAACTCCCACACTCAGACCAATGCACATACCCACTCACAGCCTGACACCACCACACTCATACACACACTTTATCAAGCATGCGCATACACAAACACACACATTTGCAGATGTAGTCATGCACGCACACACACACTCACACACACGTCTATAGGGTGAATTTGCATTTGCAGATACATTCTATTTTGCTCAAAAAGAGCACAACCTGCAGGCAGCCAATCGATGTAGTACTTTATAAGTTCCTACTTTGATGATAGAACCAGTCTGACTCAAGATTGGGATACAGACAGACTCTAATTTCACACCTTTAATACATTGTCTGAGCTGAGATGTCACCCTTTTTTAAATAAAACCTGAAGTCATCTTGAGTTTGGGACATAAAAGTAGTTATGGGATGTATATATTAATTAACTGAAACCTGCAACCCATTCTAAAAGATGAAAGATGAAACAACTTATTCAATATATAATTTCAGATGCATAACATTTTAACCTTTAGCTATAAATTCTGTGTGTCGTGGTCTGGTTTCACAGCTACCTGATGAAGGAGCAGCGCACTGAAAGCTAGTACTTCCAAATGAACCTGCTGGACTATAATCTGGTGTTGCGTGATTTTTCAATTATGGTCGCCACATTACAGGAAGGACGTGGAGGGTGGTTCGATGTACAAATTTAATGCAGTGTATATTTTGGATGAGGATTCTTTTTCAAATTGTTTGGAACAGAGTAGCATGTATTGAGAATATAGATAAAAAAATATAAACTTCTATTTCCTCGGTGGTTTTTGACTCTTGGTTTGATCATATCTCTCTGGAAATAGAGCTCAATGTAAGTCTGACTCAGTCCACTCTGTGAC
>NC_057759.1:6419927-6444985 GCF_004010195.1 Chiloscyllium plagiosum
TCAAACCTTCAATTTCCTACAACATCCAAGTAAACTTCTTCTGAACCCTCTCCAGCTCAATAATTTCATTCCTATAATAAGGAGACCAGAACTGGATACAATACTCCAGAACAGGCCTCACCACCATCCTGTTCAACCTCAATAGGATATCCCAAATTCTATACTCAAAAGTCTGAGCAATAAAAGCAAGCGTGCTAAACGCCTTCTTAACCTCCCTCTCTATATATGATGCAAACTTCAGAAATCCCCCAGGTGTGTCGGTTCGTCAACACAACCAATGGCTCTACTTTTAATTGTATAGGTCCTGTCTTCTTTGTTTTACCAAAATGCATTACTTCACATTTATTCAAATTCGACACCATCTGCTACTTTCAGCCCATTGACCAATTAATTTATGATATTAGATAACCTTCTTCATTGTCCACTATATTACTAACCCTGGTGTCATCTGCAAACTTACTAACTATGCTTTCTATATTCTCTTCAAAATCATTTATATAAATGAGAAACAAAAATGGACCCAGTCTTCCTGGACACTAAAGCTCTCCATGATGCTTCTTGAAATTCAAGATCGTAGACCTTAAATGATAGGTGAAGCTTACTACCAGTCTTTAAAAGCAGCAACTTGTCCATCCAGCTGCATCTGGGTCATTACAATTTGGGTCTGACCACTTTAGTGATGAGTCAGAGCAGTAGTAGAGAAAGAAAAGAAAGCATATGCTTCACCAGATCTCACTAACTGTTCAAAGAATCTGCCAGTTCAGTTGCATAAAGAGCAACAGCAAAAATGTATTATCCTGAGTAGATGACATCCTTGCATTGAGGGACAGCTGCTGACACTTTGGTGTCCAGTTGCTACAAATATCCTTGATCTCAGCTGTCCACAGAACACTTGGTGGCATGCATTGTTCTGCAGAAAATGTTAGTTGCATAAAGCTTACAGTAGCTGCCAAGATCAAATAGTCACTGTCGGCTCATGTTTATATTTATCAAGCCAACATTTCTGAACCGTTAGCGCTATTCCTTGCTATGTGTCCATCTTGCGTTGCAGCCATCCAGTAGATTAACATATTATGATAGGTATTCTATTGACAGGTCGTTTGTCTCTAGTGGTACACCAGGCATTACAGAATAGATAACACAGGAAAGCCAGACTGGGTACAGATTTCCTTCGGTCAAGGACATCATTTTTTTTAAAAATAATATACAGTCATAGGATTTGTGTGTGACTGGCTGGGCCAACATTTATTGCCCATCCCTAACTGCCAATAGCGCAGTTAAGAGTCAGCCACATTGTTGTGTTGTCTGGAGTTATATGTTGGCCAGACTGGGTAAACATGACAGATTTTCTTCCAAAGAGGACTTTAGTAATTCAGATGGGACTCTGTCCTGTCAATGGTCTTCATTAGGGTGTAGGTTTGCTCGCTGAGCTGTAGGTTTGATATCCAGACGTTTCATTACCTGGCTAGGTAACATCATTAATGGTGACCTCCAAGTGAAGCGAAGCTGTTGTCTCCTGCTTTCTATTTATATCTTTCTCCTGGATGGGGTTCCTGGGGTTTGTGGTGATGTCATTTCCTGTTTGTTTTCTGAGGGGTTGATAGATGGCATCTAGATCTGTGTGTTTGTTTATGGCGTTATGGTTGGAGTGCCAGGCCTCGAGGAATTCTCTGGCATGTCTTTGCTTAGCCTGTCCCAGGATAGATGTGTTGTCCCAGTCGAAATGGTGGTTTTTTTCATCCGTGTGTTTTCATTAGATTCTAAATGCAAGACTTTTATTGAATTCAAATTCACCCCCTTGCCATGGCAGGATTTGCACCTGGGTCACTGGAACATCACCTGGGAGTCTGTGTAAATAGGCTAGCATTAATACCATTCAGTCCTGACCTTAACTTACTAGATCAGAGAGCTAGTTGGGAGTTTGTAACATGGTTCATTTGATCACATCCACTTTTAATGATTAATAGATGTGGTTCTATGTCATGCATTAGTTAAATTTAAGTCAATACTTACTATTTAATTGCAGAAAGCTGCACACCTAAGGGTTTGGGAGTCCTCGTCCGAGAATCCCAAAACAAAAGCTGTCGTCCAAGTTAGGCAGGTCATAATAGCCTTTATTTCAAAGGGAATGGAATATAAAAGTCGGGAGATTTTGCTTAAACTATACAAGGCACTAGATATACCACATCTGTGATACAGTGATCAGTCTTGGGCCTTCATATTTAAGGAGAGAGAGACTGGGCATTGGAGGTAGTCCAGAGAAGGTTCACTCAGTTGATCCGGGTATAGAGGGACTGTGTGTTGAGGAAGAGTTTGGGTAGGTCTAGCCTGTCCTCATCTGGTGTTTAGAAGAAAGAAAGGCGACCTTTTTGAAGATTCTCAAATGACTTGAGGAGAGATGCAGATCGAGGTTGTTTCCCCCCATGTGGAATAGTCTGGGACCAGACGGGTATCAAATCAGAATGTGGCAGGCTGAGGGAGGGGAAAGGGGGTTTGTCGCCCATTGAAGACTGAGATGAGGAATTTCTTCTTTTCAAGGGGAAACAGTCTGTTGAATTCTTCACTGCAGAGGGCGGTCAAGGTTAGGTCGTGAAGTCTCTTCAAGGCTGAGATTTTTAATCAGGAAGAGGAATTGAAGGTTATGTGATGAAAGTGAAGTTGAGGATTATCAAATCAGCTGCATTGAGTGGAGCAGACATTAAGGGCTGAATGGCCTGTTGCCACTCCTACGTCTGATAATTTTAATGGACTTGGGGAAGAATAATGCATCTCAGACATAGATGATGTGCAGGATCCTATAAGCACTGAAAATCCCACAATCCTGGCAGGACAGGTTAATAGTTAAGAAGGCATTCAGGACACTTGCCTTTATCAGTCGCGGTATAGATTATAAGAGTGGGTAGGTGATATCAGAACTGGACAGGATTTCAGTGGGGCCACCGCTAGATAACTATAGGAAAGGATGTGATTGCAGTGGAGGAGGTGCAGAGCAGATTCACGGCGATGTTGACTTGGATGTGTCACATTTCAGCAATGAGGAGAGGTTGGATAAGCTCGGATTGTTCTGTTTGGAGCAGAGCAGACTGAGGGGTGACCTGATAGAGGTGTATGAGACTGTGAGAGACACCTAGCTGTAAGGCACATTTCCAATGGGTAAAGGAATCAATAAGCAGAGGTCATGGATTTAGAGCTAACAGGGGATTTGCGGAGAATATTATTTGTCCAGAGGATGGTGGCATATCTGGAACTGACTGCCTCGAAAAGTGGGAGATACAGAAACCCTCGTTACATCAAAGAAATATTTAGGTGTACAACTGCATTGCTGTTGCCCCCAGAGGATAAGGGTGAAAGAGCAGAAAAGTGAGAGTTTTGCTTTCAGACCTTTGCTGATAAGAACTGCTTCTTGTCCTGTAAAGGTCTATGAAATAACGAGAACTTACTGATTCTCTTCTTGCCCTGATGTAACCTGGAGAAACAACCAGAAAAAAAAAGATTTTAGTGCACAGTATGGTGAGGGATTGCATTTTCCGTCTCCTTTGGCATTGTGTGTCAGTTAAGAAAACGGGGTACACGAGCAGAGGCGGCTGGGTGGTATATGTGCACAGATGACTGAAGGTGGCAGGACAGGGGGAGAGCGTGGTTACTGAAGCACACAGCATCCAAGAGCAGGAGGTGATGTTGAATTTGTACAAGGCGCTTGCTGCACATCAGCTAGAGTATAGGGCGCAGCTGTGTTTACCAAATTATAGAAAAGATATGAATGCATCTCAGTGAGTGAGAGAGCGCCAAAGCGGTTTTGATTTTATTTATTGTTGTTGCACGCACAGAAACTCAGTGAAAACTTTTGTTTTGCATGCTCCACAGGCAGATCATAAAATACAAAATGCATCAGGGCAACAGAACAGACTGCAGACTACAGTGTTAAAGCTGTCAGGAAGGTGCAGTCAACATTAAAATTTGAGAGGTCAGTTCAAAACTAGGATAACAGCGGAGAAGAAGGTATTCTTTTTCTGTTGGTATCTATATTCAAATTTCTTTAGAGGTAATAGAGTATAACCAGGTTGGGAGGACTCTATGTGAATGTTGGCTGCTTTCCTGAGGCAGTGGGAAATGTCGGTGGAATCAGTGGATGGAAAGTTAGCTTGTGTGATAGACGTACAAGAACCAGGTACCAGGGACAATAAACTCCAAAGATGACAATACTGAAAGCCGACCGGGACTATGTTCCCTTGGAGAAGCAGAGAGAGAGAGGAATGTGTTCAAAATCGCGAGCAGGTGTTGGACAGAGTCAATAGGGAGAAACTGTTCCTGCTGGCAAAAGGAACAAAAATGAGAGTGAGTGGGTGGGGGACTCGTAGATTTATGGATTCAAAGCAATTTGGGGAAGAAACATGAAGAATAAACCTTTTCACCCAGCAAGTAGTTTGGGTGTAGAGTACACTGCCTGGAAATGTGTTGGAGGTAGGTTCAATGGGGAAGGGGAGTTGGACAGAAATAGGCTGCACAAGGGTTTGGGAAAAAAGGCACAAGGGGCTACATTTATGTCAAGCTGTGAAGAAAGAAGTTGGTTTCAGTCAGTCCCAACATAACCTATCTGACTGATACATTCAATTCCAGATATCCCTGGGGGAGTAGAGGTATGCTTGACAAAGCCTTTTTGTGAGGTGGAGATGTGTTGGACTACGTTATAGTAGTCCAACTGAAATAATGCAGCACAGTTTAAGGAAATGGTGAAGTTCGGTAAGGAATCTCATATCACTTTGAACAGCACTGCAGACCAATGACCGGATTCTGTATCTATGTGCAATAAAACAACAATGGATTGGACCCACCATTTACTGCTTCCATCCCTAATTGTTTCCGAGGAAAGTTCGGTGTCAACCACATTGTTGAGGGTCTGGAGTCACGTGCAGGGCCAGACTAAGTAGGGAAGGAGATTTCTCTCTCTCAAGGACAGCAGTGAACCAGATGGGTTTTTGTTCTGATTTTTGATATCACAGTTTCACGCTCACTGTTAGTAAGACAAAGTTAAAAATCTTTGGGACACTAGCTACCTGATGAAGGAGCAGCACTCTGAAAGATGTTACTTTCAAATAAACCTGTTGGATTCTGCACTGGTATTATGAGACTTTTAACTTTGTCCATCCCAGTCCAATACTGGCACCTCCACATCATGTTAATAAGGTGATCGCTTGGTTTGCGGGTGATGCAAAATTAGATGGGACTGCAAGTGGTGAGTATGCCATGAAAATGGGGTTAAGTGAATGGGCAAAAAACATTGAATCTAACATGCAGAAATATAAGGTGATGCAGTACGAACAGAGGGGTTGAAGATTATTTAAATAGAGAAAGACTGCAGAAAGCTATGAGTCTGAGGGATTTGACAGTCCTCATCCGTGAATTACAAAAAGCTGGTGTTTAAATTCAGCAGGTTAGACCAGATCACACGATTAAGGAGCAGAATTAGGCCCATCGGGTCTCCTCTGCCATTCGATCATGGATATCTTTCTCAATCCAATCTTCCTGCCATCTACCCATAACCATTGATCCGCTTATTAATCAGAATCTATCTATCTCTATCGTAAAGACAGTTCATGACTTGATCTCCACAGTCCTCTGTCGCAGTGGGTTTCACAGACTGACTACCTTCTGGCTAAAATAATTCCTCCTCATATCTGTTCTAAAGGGTTGTCCGTTCAATTCAGACTGTGCCGTTAGGTCCTCGTCTCTCCTACTCGTGGAAACATCTCCATGTGCATGCTATCCAGGCCTCTCAGTATTCTGTAAGTTAATTGATCACCCCACATCCTTCTAAATTTCATCAAGTACAGACCCAGAATCCTCAACTACACCTTATTTGACAAGTCCTTCATCTCTGGGATCATTCTTGGAAACCTCCTCTGATCCTCCTATAAGGCCAGTACATTCCTTCGATACAGGGCCTAAAACTGCTCATAATATGCTGTGGTTCTGTTCGCCGAGCTGGAAGTTTTTGTTGCAAACGTTTCGTCCCCTGTCTAGGTGACATCCTCAGTGCTTGGGAGCACTACAGCTGTCCGCTGTAGTGGCCGGTCAGTGGCTGAAACTGACAACCGGAAGCGGCAGGGACAGGCCACTATAAATGCCGGAGGAAACACCACAGAAGCGCTTCACAGGAGGCTCCCAAGCACTGAGGATGTCACCTATACAGGGGACGAAACGTTTGCAACAAAAACTTCCAGCTCAGCGAACAGAACCACAGCAACGAGCACCCGAGCTACAAATCTTCTCACAAACTTTGCTCATAATATTTCAACTGCGGTCTGACCAGATCCTTATACAGCATCGGTAGTAGATCCATGCACTTGTATTCTAGCCCTCTTGAAATGAATGCTAGCATTGCATTTGACTTCCTAACTGCCAATTGAAACTGCCTATTAACCTGCAAAGAATCTTGAACTTGCACTCCCAAGCCACTTTATGCTTCAGATTTCCCTAGTCTTTCCCGAAAATCGTCTGCCTCTCCTCACCAATGTGTGTAGGGAAGGTAAATGGAATGTGACCTTTATTTTGCAACTGTCCAAGTCACTAGTCACTAGTCAGACCATACCTGTGATAAAGTTTTGGAGGTCCGTATCTGAGGAATGATAAGCTGGGTATTGGAGGCAGTTCAGAGAAGGTATGATCCCAGCTGCAGAGAGACTGTCTACTGAGGAACTAGTTTGGACCTGTCCGATGAAGGTGTAGGTTGTGATTGTCCTGATTGAAGTTTAGAAGAAGAGGCAACCTTATTGAAGATACTTCGAGGGACTTGACAGGAGAGATTCAGAGAGAGGTTGTGTCCCCTTGTAAGGGTGAATCTGGGATCAGAAGGGCATTGTCTCAGAACAAAGGGGTAACCCATTGACTTCGGAGATGAGGAGGAATTTCTTCATGCCAAGGAGAACGAATCTATGGAATTCTTTACATCGGAGGACAGTCGAGGCTGGATCATGAAATATATTCAAGACTGAGATCCTTAACCAGAAAGGAACATTGAGGACTATGGGGAGAAAATAAGAGTTGAAGATAATTAGATCAGCCACAATCTTGTTGAACAGTGGAACAGACTTGATGGGCTGAATGGCCTAGTTCTGTTCCTATAGTCGTATGGACCCCATTCCGAGGTGATATAATCTTGTGTTTCCTTTCTGACAGAGCAATGTAAAGGTATTTTGGAACATTTTACCTTCTTCTTTCCTCTTTACTTGAACAATAGAGTACACAATATCACCAGAAGTGGAGCCACTGACATCTGAAACAAAGAACACAATTTTTAAGTTTCAAGAAATAATTAGTGCAGGATTCTGGAGATCTGAGACCAATACAGGGCAGTGGAGAAACTCAGAGAGAGAGAGAGAGAGAGAACCAGTGTTAATTTTTCAGACCCAGTGTGAAAGTCCATCAGAACTAAGGAGGGAGAGGTGGAAAGGTACTGGAATCAATGTTCTGACCGATGAAAGCAAACATGCCAAACACTTTGTTAACCACCCTGTCTGCTTGTGATGTTACTTTCATAAAACTATGTAACTAAACCCCTAGGTCTCTCTGCTGATTAAGACTACCCAAGCCCCTACTATTATGTGTATAAGTCTTGCCCTTCTGTGTTTTACCAAAATACTTGAACTTGCATTTACTTTCCACTGCTCAATCCATTGACCAAATTGATTGAGGTTTCTGAGTAATCTTGCATAATCTTCCTCACTGCTGACTCCACCACTAATTTTGGTGCCATCTGCAAATGTACAGACCATGCTTCCCAAATTGTTTTCATATATATGACAGACAATATCAGACCAAGCACTGATCCCTACTTTTACCAGCAGCTGTACAAGGAAACGTATCCTTTGTCTCTCTCACGTGCTCTGTCACAAACTGACCTCTGCTGGGTTGGGAATTGGAGATGTCCTGAAGTTGTTCTTTCTTATGGAGTTTGCAAACAGCAAACAGAAGCAGGAAAGCGATGAGGAGAACAGCAGCAACAGCAGAACCTCCGACCAGCAAAGTAAAAATCCCAGGAGGATCTGGAACACAGAAATGAAATGAAAGATCACTCTGGCTGTCGCAAAGTCACTAAATTTAACATGCTCGGTGACAAAGTAGGGAACCGATTCTATTCAAAAAGCAGAGCATGCTGGGAGGGCCAGATGCATAAGGGTTAGTATACGTAGGACCTCAAGTGATTTTAATCAAGGATAGTATAATGGTGGCCAAAAGAACTTTTCAGGAGGACTCGTCTACTGAGGTAGTGTGAGCTGAGGTTAGAAACAGGAGACGAAAGGTCAGACTGCTTTGAGTTTTTTTATCGGCCTCTGCAGAGTTCCAGGGAGGTGGAAGAGAGGATTAGCAAAATTTATTCTGGAGAGGAGTGAAAGGAACAAAGTGGTCATTATTGGGGACTTTAACTTCCCCAATGTTGACTGGAAATGCTATAACTCTATTATGTCGGATGGATCAGTTTTTGTCAATGTGTACAGGAGGGTTTCCTGACACAGTATGTCGAAGGGCCGACAAGAGGGTAGGCCACACTGGATCTGGGGCTTGGTAATGAGCCAGGCCAGGTGTTTGGTTTAGTTGTAGGTGAGCATTTTGGAGAGAGTGACCATAATTCAGTTACGTTTAGTTTAGCGATGGAAAGGGATAGGTACATGCCACAGGTTCGGAGTTATCGATGGGGTAAGGGCAATTATAATGCGAGTAGGCAAGAATTAGGATGCATAGAATGGGATAGCAAAATGCAGGGGATGCAGACAATGAAATGTGGAGCTGGTTTAAGGAACAGATATTGTGTGTCCTTGACAGGTATGTCCCTGTCAGGCAGGGAAGAAGTGATAAGGTAAGGGAACTGTGGTTTACTACAGAAATTGCATTTCTTGTTAAGCAGAAGAAGGAGGTTGATGTGTTGATGAGGCAGGATGGTTCAGGTGAAGTGATGGGGAGTTACAGATCAGCTAGGAAGGATTTAAAGAGAGTTAAGAAGAGCAAAGAGAGGACATGAGCAGTCTTTCGCAAATAGAATAAAGGAGAACCCTAAAGCTTTCTACAGGTATATGAGGAATAAAAGGTGACTCGCGTAGGAATAAGGCCAGTCAAAGACAGAAGTGGGAAGTTGAGTGTGGAACCCTGTGGAGATCGGAGAGGTGCTAAATGAGCATTTCTCATTGGTGTTCACTCAGGAAAAGGAGAATATTGTAGAGGACAAGAATGAGGTACGAGATATTAGACTAGAAAGGATCAAGGTTCATTATGAACAGGTGTTAGCAATTCTAGAAGGAGTGAAAGTAGATAATTCCCCTGGCCTGGATGGGATTTATCCAAGGATTCTCTGGGAAGCTCGGGAGGAGATAGCAGAGCCTTTGACTTTGATATTTGAGTCATCATTGTCTACAGTTTTAGTACCAAAGAACTGGAGGATTGCAAATGTTGTGCCCTTGTTCAAGAAGGGCATTAGAGGTGACCCAGGTAATTATAGACCAATGACCCTTGCATCTGTTGTCGGAAAGGTTTTGGTAGGATTATAAGAGATAGGATTTATAATCATTTAGCAAGGAACAATCTGATTTCAGATAGTCAACATGGTTTCATCACAAACCTCATTGTTTTTTTTTTAGGTGACCAAGCATGTAGATGAGGGTGGGGCAGTGATCTTGTATACATGGACTTCAGTAAAACCTTTGATAAGGTTCCACATGGTAGGCTATTGGAGAAAATGCAGAGGAACGGGATTGAGGACAATTTAGCAGTTTGGATTAGAAACTGGCTTTCTGAAAGAAGACAGCGAGTGGTAGTTGATGGAAAATATTCAGCCTGGAGTCCGGTTACTAGTGGTGTGCCACAAGGATCTGTTTTGGGACCAATGCTGTCTGTGATTTTTTTTTTATGAATGACTTAGATGCAGGCATAGGTGGATGGATTAGTAAATTTGCAGATGGCACTAAAGTCGGTGGAGTAGTGGACAGTTTGGAAGAATGTTACAGATTGCAGGTGGACTTGGATAAACTGCAGAATTGGGCTGAGAGGTGGCAAATGGATTTCAGTGCAACTAAATGTGAGGTGATTCACTTTGGGAAGAAAAACAGGAAGGCAGACTACTGGGTCAATATAAATATTCTTGGTAGTGTGGATGTACAGAGGGATCTTGGATCTTGGAGTCCATGTACATAGATCCCTGAAAGTTGTCACCCAGGTTGAAAGTGCTGTTAAGAAGACACACAGCATGTTAGACTTGAGTGGTAGAGGGATTGAGTTCCAGAGCTGCAATATCATGTTGCAACCATACAAAATGCTAATGCGACCATACTTGGAATATTGTGTACAGTTCTGGTCACTATATTTCGGGAAGGATGTGGAAACATTGGGAAAGGTGCAGAGGAGATTTACCAGGATGCTGCCTGGTCTGGAGGGAAGGTCTTATGAGGAACAGCTGAGACTCTTGGGTCTGTTCTCATTGGCAAGAAGAAAGCTAAGAGGGGCTTTGATAGAGACACACCAAATGATCAGAGGATTAGATAAGGTAGACAGTGAAAGTCTTTTTCCAAGGATGATGATGTCAGCTTGTATGAGGGGGCATAACTACAAATTTAAGGGTGATCGATTTAAGACAGATGTCAGAGAGTGGTAAGGGTGTGGAATGCCCTACCTGCTGATGTAGTCAACTCAGCCAATGTAACTAAGCCACATTAGGGAGATTTAAACAATCCTTGGATAAGCACGTGTATGATAATGGAATAGTGTAGGGGGTCGAGCTGAGAATAGTTCACAGGTCAATGCAACATTGAGGGCCGAAGAGCCTGTTCTGCACAGTATTGTTCTCTGTTCTTTCTCGGGCCCAATTTAGGATGTGGCCCAGTGTGACATCTAGCCTAGTTTAGAATGAGGCCCAACTAAGGATGAAGTCCAGTTTATGTGAGGCAGATTTACTAAGGGGCCCACTTTACATTTGGGCCAAGTTTACAATCTGAACAAAATGTGTGGGAGGCTTCCCTTACAGTGAGGCCCAGTTTAGGGTGCAACCCTGTTTGGGATGTGGCCCAGTTTAGATTGAGGCCCAATTTTAGATGTTTTACAGTTTCGGGTGAGGCCCAGTTTGGGATGTGGCACACTTTAGAATGAGACCCACTTTGGGATGTGGCCAATTGTTAGTGTGTGGCCCAATTTGGGAAGTTGCCCAGTTTAGGTTGAGGCACAGTTTGTGATGTGCCTCTGTTTAGGGTGAGGAGCAGTTTGGGAGGTGACTCAGTTTATGCTGAGGACCAGTTTGGGATGTGGCCCAGGTTAGGATAAGGCCTCATTTGGGATGTGGCCCAATTTAGGCTGAGTCCCAGTTCAGGATGAGGCCCAGTTTAAGATGAGGTTCAGTTTAATATGAGGCCTGATTTGGGATGAGACACACTTTTGGACGAGGCCCACTTTAAGTTGTGGCACGGTTTATAGTGAGTCCCAATTTAGGATGGGCCCAGTCTCCGATGAGGCTCAATTTTGGATGGTACCCAGCTTCGTATGCAGTGCAGTTTAGGATGAGGCCCAGTGTAATATCTGGCCCAATTTAGGATGAAGCCAAATGTGACATCTGGCCCTGTTTAGAATGAGGCACAGTGTAGGATGAGGTCCGATTTAGGATGAGGTCAATTTACGAATGGGTGCACTTCACATTTGGGCCAAAATTACGATCTGAAAAAGAAATTTCTGTGAGGGTCACTTTCCAGTCAAGCCCAGGTTGGGATGTGGCCCAGTTTAAGGTGAGATCCAGTTTGAGCTGTGGCCCAATTTAGGGTGAGGACCAGTTTGGAATGCAGCCCAGTTTAGGGTGAGGCCCCATTTTGGGATGTGGCCCAATTTAGGTTGAGCTGAAAATGTGTTGCTGGAAAAGCGCAGCAGGTCAGGCAGCATCCAGGGAACAGGAGAATCGACGTTTCAGGCATAAGCTCTTCTTCAGGAAAGAAGGGCTTATGCCCGAAACGTCGATTCTCCTGTTCCCTGGATGCTGCCTGACCTGCTGCGCTTTTCCAGCAACACATTTTCAGCTCTGATCTCCAGCATCTGCAGACCTCACTTTCTCCTCAATTTAGGTTGAGGCCCAGTTTGGAATATGGCCCAGTTTAGGGTGAGGCCAACTTTGGGATGTGGACTAGTTTAGTGTGAGGCCCAGTCTCTGATGTGGGCCAGTTTAGATTGAGTCCCAGTTTGGGATGTGGCTCAGTTTAGAGTGAGATCCAGTTTGGGATGTGGCTCAGTTTAGAGTGAGATCCAGTTTGGGATGTGACCCAGCTTAAGCTGCTGCCAAATTTGGGATGTGGCCTAGTTTAGTGTGAAGCCTAGTCTCGGATGTGGTCCAGTTTAGGGTGACGCCCAGTTTCGTGTGTGGCCCAGTCTATAATGAAGCTCAGTTTGTGATGTGGCCCAGTTTAGGGTAAGGCCCAGATTGAATGTGGCCCAGTTTAGGATAAGGCCTCATTTGGGATATGGCCCAGTTTAGGGTGAGTCTAGATTTCGTGTTGCTGGAAAAGCACAGCAGGTCAGACAGCATCTGTGGAGCACGATGATGAAAGCCCTTCACCATCATTCCTGTTGAAGGGCTTTTACCCAACCATCGATTTTCCCGCTCCTCGGATGATGCCTGGCCTGCTGTGCTTTTCCAGCAACACTATTCTAGATTCTAATTTTCAGCATCTGCAGTCCTCAATTTCACCCAGTTTAGGGTGCGGCCCAGTTTGGGATGTGGCCCATTTTAGGCTGAGGCCCAGTTTAGGGTGAGGTGCAATTTGGATGTGGCCCAGTTTAGGGTGAGGCCTAGTTTGGGATTTGGCCCAGTTTAGGTTGAAGCCCAGTTTTGTATGTGGTACATTTTAGGGTGAAGCTCAGGTTGGGATGTGGCCCAGTTTAGGGTGAGGCCCACTTTGGGATGTGGCCCAGTTTAGGGTGAGGCCCACTTTGGGATGTGGCCTACGGTAGTGTTATATCCAATTTGGGATGAAGCTCGGTTTAGTTTGAGGCATAGTTTGTCATGTAGCTAAGCTGAGGGTGAGGCCTAGTTTAGTGTGAGGCCCAATTTGTGATGAGGTCCAGTTTCGGGTGAGGACCAGCTTAGTATGAGGCTTGGTTTGTGATGAGGCCCACTTTTGGACGAGGCCCAGGTTAAGTTGTGGCAAGGTTTATAGTGAGTCCCAATTTAGGATGGGCCCAGTCTCCGATGTAGCTCAATTTAGGTTGATACCCAGTGTAGAATGAGGCGCGGTTTAGGATGAGGCCCAGTGTAATATCCGGCCCAATTTAGGGTGAGGCCCAGTGTGACATCTGGTCTAGTTTTAGAAGGAGGCCACGTTTAATATGAGGTCCAGTTTAGATTAGATTAGGTTCCCTAGTGTGGAATCAGGCCCTTCGACCCAACAAGTCCACACCGACCCTTAAGCGTAACCCATCCAGACCAATTCCCTCTGACTAATGTACCTAACAGCCTAAATGGGATATAGCCCATTTTAGGCTGAGTCCCAGTTCAGGATGAGGCTCAGTTTTAGATGAGTTCCAGTTTAGTATGAGGCTTGGTTTGGGAAGAGACTCACTTTTGGATAAGGCCCAGGTTAAGCTGTGGCAAGTTTTATCGTGATTCCCAATTTAGGATGGACCAGTCTCCGATGAGGCTCAATTTAGATTGACACCCAATGTAGAATGAGGCACGGTTTAGGATGAGGCCAAGTGTAATATCCGGCCCAATTTAGGATGAGGCTCAGTGTAACATCTGGCCTAGTTTTAGAAGGAGGCCATGTTTAGGATGCGGTCCATTTTACGAAGGGACCCATTTTACATTTGGGCCAAGTTTACGATCTGAAAAACATTTTTTTTTTAGATTTAGATTAGATTACAGTGTGGAAACAGGCCCTTTGGCCCAACAAGTCCACACCGACCCGCCGAAGCGCAACCCACCCAGACCCATTCCCCTACATTTACCTCTTCACCTAACACTACGGGCAATTTAGCATGGCCAATTCACCTGACCTGCACATCTTTTGGACTGTGGGAGGAAACCGGAGCACCCGGAGGAAACCCACGCAGACACGGGGAGAATGTGCAAACTCCACACAGTCAGTCGCCTGAGGCGGGAATTGAACCCGGGTCTCTGGTGCTGTGAGGCAGCAGTGCTAACCACTGTGCCACCGTGCCGCCCGTGGGAGGCTCATCTTACAGTAAGGCCCAGTTTGGGATGTGGCCCAGTTCATGTTGAGGCACAGTTTGGGATGTGGCCCAGTTTTGAGTGAGATTCAGTTTGGGATATGTCTCAGTTTAGTTTGAGGCCAACTTTGGGCTATGGCCGAGTTTAGGGTGAGGCTCACTTTGGGATGGGGGCCAGTTTCGGATGAGGCCCTGTTTGGAATACAGCCCAGTTTAAGGCGAGGCCCAGTTTAGGATGACACCCTGTTTTTGATGTGGCCCAGTCAAGGGTGAGGCCCAGTTTGGTAAGTGGCCCAATTCAGGATGAGGCCTAGTTTAGTGTGAAACCCCAATTTGGGATTAGGCCCAGTTTAGGGTGAGGACCAGCTTGGGATGTGGCTCGGTGTCGGGTGAGGCCCAGTTTGGGATGTGGCCCAGTTTCGGCTGTGGCCCAGTTTCGGCTGAGTCCCAGTTCAGGATGCAGCCCAGTTTAAAATGAGGTCGAGTTTAGTATTCAGCCTGTTTTGGGATATGACCTACTTTTGGATGTGGCCTGTTTAAGTTGTGGCACGGTTTGTACTCCGTCCCAATTTACGATGGGCCCAATCCTAATACGATGAGGTGCAATTTTGGATGGCACGCAGCTTCGTATGAGGTGCAGTTTAGGATGAGGCTCAGTAATATCTGGCACAATTTAGCATGAGGCCAAGTGTGACATCTGGCCTAGTTTAAAATGAAGCACAATGAGGTCCAGTTTAGGATGAGTTCCAGTCAGGATGGGACAATTCGCCGCCGCTACCGATTAGCCACTGCCCTTTCAACGTCGAGAACACTTCGCCACCACCCTTTGGCCGCTGAGGATGATTCACCACCGCAAGTGTTTGTAACTCATATTTATGTATAAACCAATAAAATTATATTTATTTCACCTTTTTTATCAATATGTACTATGTTGTTGTATAAATAAAGGGGACTGAGAAGTATGAAAGAACAGGCGGGAGGGAAAACAATCACCACATATATATTTCCAGTGGCGAATACTCTCCAGAGGTCAAATGATCCCTGTGGACAAACACTGGTGGCGAACCAACAGTGGCTAATCGGCAGCGGCGAATGTGCCACAGCGAATCGTCACCAACCCAGGTCCAGTTTAGGATGAGGTCAAGTTTACCATTGGGTGCACTTTACATTTGGGCCAAATTTATGATCTGAAAAAAAAAAATGTGTGGCTCACCTGACAATGAGCTCCAGGTTGGGATGTTGCCCAGTTTAGGGTGTAGCCTATTTCAGGGTGAGGCCCAGTTTGCAATGAGGCCCAGTTTAGGGTGATGCCCAGTTTGGAATGCAGCCGAGTTTGGGGTGACACCCAGTTTGAGATGTGGCCCGGTTCAGGGTGAGGCCCCATTTGTGATGTGGCACAGGTTAGTTTGAGATCCTTTTTCAAAATTGGCCCAGTTTAGTTTTGGCAAAGTTGGGATGTTGCCCAGTTTAGGTTGAGGCCCATTTTGGAATGTGGCCCAGATTAGGGTGAGGCCCAGTTTTGGTTGACGACCACTTTGGGCTGTGGTCTAGTTTAGTGTGAGGCCCAGTCCCAGATGCAGCCCAGTTTAGGTTGAGGCCCAGTTTGGAATGTGGCACAGTTTAGAGTGAGTTCCAGTTTGTGATGTGGCCCAGTTTAGGGTGAGGCCCTGTTTGGAAAGTGGCCCAGGTAATGGTGAGGACAAGTTTGGGATGAGGCTTCATTTAGGGAGACGCCCGGTTTGGGATGTGGCCCAGTTTAGAGTGAATCTTGATTAGAGTAGTGCTGGAAAAGCACAGCATGTCAGGCAGCATCCGAGTAGCAGGAAAATCGATGTTTTGGGCAAATGCCCTTCATCATCAATTCCTCATGAAGGGCTTTTGCCCAAAACGTCAATTTTCCTGCTCCTCGGATGTGGACTGACCTGCCGTGCTTTTCCAGCAACACTCCAATCTAGACTCTGATCTCCAGCATCTGCAGTCCTCACATTCACCCAGTTTAGGATGAGTCCCAGTTTAGGATAATGCCCAGTTTAGGGTGAGGCACAATTAGTATGGCGCAGTTGAGTCCCACTTTTGGATTTATTGCACAGGTTTGGCTTTTTGAATATCCACCTGAATCTGCATCGCTTCCCATTATTAGAATGAGGGTCTGTCTGCCCTCTTGAGTGGATGTAGAAGATCCCACTACCACTATCTGGGGAAGAGTGGGTGCAGTAGGAGAGTTGTCCCAGGGTCCTGTAACAAGACCTTTCCTCAGCTCATGGCCTTGGATACACACACATCCAATCCACAGCATTGTCACCTTCCTACGTGTGGGAGCTTGCTGTGCGCTAATTGGCTGCAGTGGTTCCCACGTGACAAATCATCAATAAAGTTGTGGCGAAGTCTAAACTGCTTTGGGACATTCCAGAATTCCTGATACCCACGCAGTATAAGGTTTGATCAGGGGACGAAGTTTTTCCATTACAGGACCCTGACTCCAAAGGGATATAAACTGTCCCCGGTTGGATGGATGGTCAGTTTGAGACTGTTCAGAGATGGGTTTATTCTCAAAGCGTTCAGCTCAAAGGCACTTAGGGAGAGTTTGAAGATTGGTCACTGGACTCGAACCATTAACACTGTTTCTCTCTCCACAGGTGCTGTCAGACCCGCTGAATTTCATCAATTTGTGGTTTTGCTTGGTTCAGACAGCATCCACATTCTTTGTTTTGTTTTATCGAAGGAGAGCATCTTGCTCTCTGGACTGGCCCAGGCAAGAGCTGTACTCGCCCCAGCTGGAGGCTCAGTCTTCATCAGTTCAAGGGGGATGTGGAACTGTGTAAATCAGCTAGATTTTAACTGAGTGTTCTTCCGTCTTAACATAATATATAAGAACACATCAGAGAATAAGGTACACATAGGGTCAGCGACCACTCATTAATTTAAAGAACATTTACAAAACACAAACATTGTAGAGACATTAATTGTATATACCCAGAAACATAATGGTTTCGGGGGAAATACGGGTGGCTCTGAAAAGAGCCTTTGGGTTGCGGGTGTATTTGTTTCAGTTCAATGCAGACATTCACTTTGAGCTGGTGTACTTGGTCACCGCCTTTGTGCTCTCCGACACGGCGTGCTTGGCCAGCTCCCCAGGCAGCAGCAGCCACATGGCGGTCTGGATCTCCCGGGAGCTGATGGTGCTGCGCTTGTTGTAATGGGCCAGGCGGGAAGCCTTCCCCGCGATGCGCTCAAGAATATCGTTGACGAATGAGTTCATGATGCTCATGGCCTTGGAGGAGATGCCAGTATCAGGGTGAACCTGCTTTATCACTTTGTGGATGTACTTGGACTAACTTTCTTTCCTGGACCTTTTCCTCCTCTTGCCGCCCTTTACACCGCTTTCTTAGCGCCCTTCTTGGAAGGTTGCTGCGCTTTCTTTTCCTCTGCCATCGTCCCGCTCAATGTCAGAAACAGAATAAGGGAAAGTGGGCTGGTAGCTCATTTTGATACAGTGAAGGCGTCACAATGCTCATGAAGGATCGGGGGAAGTCTGGTTCCTGATTGGAAAGGGTCAATTAGACTCAATGTCAGCTCTTTTCTCTCCTTACAGATGCTGCCAGACCTGCTGAGATTTTCCAACATTTTCTCTTTTGGTTTCAGATTCCAGCATCCACAGTAATTTACTTTTATCCTGATTGGGTAGTTTGCAGGAATGCCTCACTGTGATTGGTTAGGTAGAGACTCAATGTGAATCTTCAGAGTTAAAACTCATACATCAACAGGTTATAGTCCAACAGGTTTATTTGGAAGCACTGGATTTCTATGTGCGGGTTCTTCATCAGGTGGTTGTGAAGCAGGACCATAAAACACAGAATTTATAGCAAAAGGTTACAGTATCATGCAGCTAAAATATATTTAAAAACTTAGATTAAGTGTTTCATCTTTTAAAAGGGCTTTTCTAGTTTTGGTTACTTAATATGTAAATCCCAGAATTCCTTTTAAGTCATGGTCACATTCTCAAGATAACTTCAGGTGTTCGAAGAAAATGTGTCATCTCTGCTCAGGCATTGCTTTCAAGGTGTGAGGTTAAAGTTTGTCTGTGTCCCAATCTGGATTCAGACTGGTTCCGTTTGTAAAGTGGGATTTACAGAATCTTACATGGATTGACTGTAGGTTATGCATTTTGTTGGAACAAAATAAAATTCGACAAATACAGATTCACCACATAAATTGTGGGATATAGGTAAAGCAGTGTTACCTCTGCAACCATAATTGCTTATTAACATCAGTATATAATTGTTTCAGCCAAATTAATAATTGCTTATTAACACCAGTATCAGCCAAAAGCTGAATTAATGATTGCTTATGTAAGATAAAATGAACTAACACCAAGAATGGAAACTATGTCAAAGAAATACATAGTTGCTTTTCATTAGCTGAAATGTGCATACAGAAATGAAATGTGCCTGCAAACAATGGAAGATGTTACAGACAAACAGATAAGGTGAAAAGAACATCAAGTTATGCCAAACTCGGCATGTTACCCTCATGTCAGCACTGAAACGAGCCAAGCCACTTACAAATAAGGGACAAGGTAAATAAGAGTGAGGGTCGCCCGGCTTGGAGTAGGGGGAGCAGTAAATAAGGGCAAAGCACAGCTAGGCAGGGGCAGAATACAATTACGAATATTGATAGGTTTGAAGGCCAATGAAGTAAACGGGGAAGGACTGAGAGAGACTCAATTGAACTCTATAAATTGTGGAATAATCTTTGGATCGGGGTGCCTACTTGTTAGACACCCGTCTTGCAAGAACGTTTCAATAAAATTCGCTGCTTCAGAATTTGACTCGGACTGAAATTTATTATATGGTGAGATCTGTTTCTCACATAAACTTATATGTGCGTGCTTGCGAGAGAGAGAGAGAGAGAGAAAGAGTGTGTGTGTGTGTAAGCTTGGTAAATTAGTGTGTAAGTGTGATGGGGTATAACCCTGTGAGAGGGTGCATGCATGGATGAGTGGGGGGATATATGTTTGTGCATATAAGATTGAGCTTGTAGATGAGAGAGGGTCTGTGTTAGTGTGAGAGTATGTAGGAGTGTGTGTGTTTGTGGGGGGGGGGAGGTGTGCATGTGTGCGACAGAATGCATTGGGGCCACATGTAGTGTGTCAAGAACCCAAGGTCCCAGTTGAAGCCATCCCTGAACTGGGTTTATCAGCCTCTTCTCTGCCATATATCCTGGACTTCTGAAGTGTTCCCCGACTGGAAGGGAACACCCTTGCCTGTTGATTGTTGTGCAGTGTCCATTCATCCATTGTCATACTGTCTGCTCAGTTTTGCCAAAGTACCAAGCCTCAGAGCATCCTTGCCTGAAGCGTTTGAGATAGACAATGTTGGCTGAGTCACACAGTCGGGAAATACGTCAGTCCTACCTTATTCTCTGCTTTGTTCCTGCCTGCCCTGACTGTTTGACTTGCTCCTTTTCCCATCTATAACAGTCTCACATTGATCTTTTTCCTCACTATTTCCCTGGGTCCTCCACCTTACTAGTTTAAACCTTCAAAGCAGCTGTAGCAAATCTCTCTGCCATTATGTTAGTCCCTTTCCAATTCAGGTGAAATCAATCTTCTTGTACAGGTCACTTCTATCCCACAAGAGATTCCAAAGATCCTAAAATGTGAAACCATCACCTTTGTACCAGCTCCTCAATCATACATTCTTCTGCTATATCCTCCAATTCCTACCCTCACTAGCTCAGAGCACCAGAACTTATCGAGATATTAGTACCTTTGAGGACCTCCTTCTTAAATTCCTGCCCAACTTTCTATATTCTCCTTTCCAAATCTCATCCTTTTCCCTTCCTATGTTGTTAGTTTCAATGTGTACAATGACTTCCTGCTGGTCCCTTTTCCAGTTGAAAATATTCTGCATCCTGCTTGAAATATCCTTTATCCTGGCACCAATGGAGGCAATTCAACATTCTGATTTTTCGCTGCTGGCTGCAGAAATGTCTGTCTGTGTCTCTGAGTAGAGAGTCCGCCAACACAATTGATTACTTGGAACTTGGTGTACCCCTCATTACATGAGAGCCAGTCTCGCTCTAATGTGGTGCGAATATGGCAGTGTAGTTGTTTATCTGTATCAGTCTGTTTCTGTTATGTGAATATAGAACATAGACCATAGAACAGTACAGCACAGAACAGGCCCTTCAGCCCACGATGTTGTGCCGACCATTGATCCTCATGTAAAGTAAACCTAATGCACGAACCCTCAAATTTCTGTGACCATATGCATGTCCAGCAATCTCTTAAATATCCCCAGTGACCTCACTTCCACAACTGCTGCTGGCAATGCATTCCATGCTCTCACAACTCTCTGCATAAAGAACCCGCCTCTGACATCCCCTCTATACTATCCGCCAAACAGCTTAAAACTATGACCCCTCATGTTAACAATTTCTGCCCTGGGAAAAAGTCTCTGGCTATCAACTCTATCTATGTCTCTCATTATCTTGTACACCTCAGTTAGGTCCCCTCTCTTCCTTGTTTTTTCCAATGAAAAAGGTCTGAGCTCAGTCAACCTCTCTTCGTAAGATATGAGTGTAGAAATCATTGAGAGTGATAGTGTTGTTTTAAAAGGTGTATTTTGTCATGTCAATAGACAATAGGTGCAGGAGTAGGCCATTCTGCCCTTCGAGCCAGCGCCACCATTCATTATGATCATGGCTGATCATCCTCAATCAGTATCCTGTTCCTGCCTTATCCCCATAACCCTTGATTCCCCTATCCTTAAGAGCTCTATCCAACTCTTTCTTGAAAGTATCCAGAGACTTGGCCTCCACAGCCTTCTGGGGCAGAGCATTCCACACACCCACCACTCTCTGGGTGAAGAATTTTCTCCTCAACTCTGTTCTAAATGGCCTACCCCTTAGTTTTAAACTGCGTCCTCTGGTTTGGGACTCAGTCATCAGCAGAAACATGCTTCCTGCCTCCAGAGTGTCCAATCCTTTAATAATCTTATACATCTCAATCAGATCCCCTCTCAGCCTTCTAAACTCAAGGATATACAAGCCCAGTTGCTCCAATCATTCAACATATTTTGTCGTGTCCACAATAGTTAACATACAACACAATAAAGAAGAAATTGGAAGAACTTAACTCTATTGGAATACTTAACAGAATAATGGATACAGTAACTCTTCCTAATTAACTGTTCCAATACAGAAACATCCTATAAATATCCTTAGCAAAAGACAAATTCAATAAAATAGGTAGTCTCACAACCAACTCCAGTAGCAGAAAGATAATCTGCAGCTTCTGACTGTAACTGAGAGGGGAAAGCTAGCTTTCCCATCTTCAGGATGCCAACAGTTTTGCTGAAAGCCAAAACTAAAAATGTCATTCTGTGAAAGCTTGACCATACCAATTCAGGCTCCTTCTGCTGTTCCAACTTTAAAAAGAGCCTCAATATGTTTACTCTAGTGGCTCTGGTGGACTTCTCCACACGTCTGCAATAAAATCTCTCTTCAACAAGAAAGAAAGGACAAAATGAACATCTTAAAGCCACAATATCATCAAACCTTCCACCCCTCTTAAAAAGAACCCATCAATATACAGGGACGGCCTAATTTTTAAAAATGTTTTAGCCTTATACTATTAGTACACAATACACATACATTTCATTGACTCTAAGCATGCAAACACTGACTACGACAGTCCACCTTTTCCTGCTATGAAATGCTTCCATCTTTTCTCATCAAAGTCACGACAACACCTTGGCAATTAGGTTCTGACATTCTGCCTTGTATGTAATTTGCAAATTGAATGACTGTGATAATAAGCTTTATCTAAAGAGTTTGTAATTTTTGTTCATAAATTTTTCCAAAAAACAAAAAATTAAAGGTGTCCTTCTCAAACATGAAGTATTTCTGTTGATGAGTCTTCAGTTTTCTGTAAAGATACCCAATAGGCCTCAAATTGTTTGCTCTTGTGGCTCTGATTCTCTGCCTTAAATTTGCAATCAAGAACAAAAGGACAAAACAAATTCTTAAATCCACAGCCTCATCACGCAGTCTCCATTTCTCACTTCCTGCATTGGGAATATGAGAATTCATTTATCGACCTGTACCTGTCCATTTTGTCACATGAACATGTAAATGTTATCATTCATGCGTCCCTGTCAGTTATTGCAATTCAAGCGTGTGACTGTTGTTATAAATCTTCCCTCTCCGTTTCTACAGTGTGAATGTGAGTTGAGTTCTCAATCTGTATCTGTCAATTTCTGCTTGGTGTAAAAGTGTGATTGTCAATATATGGCTGTCAGATTTTGTTCTGTGAATAGTTATCAAACTGTACCTGTCAGTTCATATTCTGTGAAATGGGAGTGTTATCAACTAGTTCCTGTCAGTTTCTGCATTGTGAATATGGGAGTGCACTTTCTCGGACAGTTACTGTTGTGCAAAATCTGTCCGTGCCATTTTCCAATGTATGAATGTAATTTTAGTTATCGTAACGTACCTTTCAGCTTTTCTTTATCTCTGCGAATGAGACTGCCACCTTCAATCTCTACCTGACAGCAGTTGAGTTTGATTGTTGATCTGAAGTATCAGTTTCCAATTAAGTGGACATTTGAGCACAACTTTTCATCTCATTTTGATACTTTCTGATATCTGAATATGGAAGTACAGTTGTTAACCCGTTCTTGTTGCTATGTGCAATGAAAATAAGAAAGTGTGCGTCACTTTCTGTCATGTGAACATCTGAGTGTTATGAATCTATCCATGACAGTGCCTGCAAGGTAGAGGATGTGTGTGTAACCAGCTGCCCTGTCAATATGTGTGTCATCATCAATGTCATTTTGCCTGTTTCTGCACAGTGAATGAGTGAACAAAAGTATCAATGCGTGCTTGTCAGTTTCTATCTGGCAAAGGGACATAACTCTCTGGCAGCCACTAATAATCTCTGTGAGGGTGTGATTCATTATGTGATACTTGTTAGGAGGGTGATTTGAGGCAGATTTGTTTCAGTTCTTGAGTGTATATTTTGGATAAGAGTTAAAACTTAGCAGTTTCAAAATTGTGCAAATGTCAATGAGCTGTGAATGGTGACATTTGTTCAAACTGGACACGTGCATTATCAATTGTGAGACAAAAAAAACAAACTGATACTTTCTCAGTTGTTTAAACATCTCTCTCTCAAACTGAGCTCAACGTGTAGCTGACCTAATCGACTCTGACAGTGGAAATGATATTCTTCACTCTGACAGCAGTAACATACCTATTGTTTGTTAGAAACAGCTGGTCACACTTGGCTTCATACTGAGGTAATATTACATTGTCTTGGTTCTTCAAGTATTTGCCTGGAGGAAGACAGAAGAAAAATCTCCTGTAAATCACCATCAGCCAAGTTTGACAATCTCTAACTGATCAATGCAAAATTCTGTTAATAATAATTAGGATTTTTTTAAAAGCCAGGAATTCAAACAGAACGGCATGTCTGATTCTACTCTAGCTCCATGTCTGGTGATTTTTCTTTTTGTTAATTCAATACCAATTGACTGAGGTCCAGAAATTAATCAATAACTGTACAGCTCCGCGAATGGGACTATCCAAGGCAAGTGGGGCTGTGAATATGAGTTTAGTTATTGAACTATTCCTGTCAATTCCAACTATGTGAATAACAACCACTCTCTCACATTCTGTACTTCTAAGCTTTGCTTAAATTACTTACGTATTCAAATAGCAGTGACTCACAGCGACAAATTGATATAGAACTATAGATCCATTAAAATGACATTGCACATAAGAGGGCCATTTGGCCTATCTTGTCCATTCCAACCTAAAGACACCAGATGGCCATTCTAATCCCAACTTTCAGCACGAACTCATAACCTGCAGCTTAGAGCACTGTCCATTTCTGCAATCTGAATGTATTTCTCAATTTGTTTATGTCCATCTCGGTTTCGTGGATATGTAAATGCAGCTATGAATTTGTACCTTTCAATCACTTCTGCATGAATATTTGAATGGAGTTATCCACCTCTACTTGTAAATATCAAAATACAGTTATAAATATGTATTTGTCAGTCTTTACAATGTGAACGTGTGAGTTTATTGAGCAGCCTATTCCTGTCAGTTTCTGCTCTGTTAATCTGAGAGTGTCAATAATAAACTGTACCTGTCAGTTTCTGGTTTGTTAATAGGTGAATGCATTTTTCAACTTATACCTGTCAGTTTCTGTCAATATGCATGTGAGAGTGCTGTTATCAATCTTTGCTTGTCAGATGCTGCTATGTGAATGTGACTGTCATTTTCAGTCTCTACCTGACAATTTTGTCATGTGAACAAGAGACTGTCAATAAATGTGATGCTGTCAGATGCTACAATGAGAATGTGTGACTGTAGTTATCAATCTGTTCATGTCACTTTCTGCGATGTGCATACATGTGTGTAGTTATCAATCTGTACCTATCAGTTTCTGCTCTGTGTCTATTGCTGTCAGTCTTTGCAATGTTGTCTGACCAGAGCCTTATACAACCGCAGCAGTACACCCCTGCTCTTGCAGGTAAAAACCAGGACTGCAGATGCTGGAAACCAGATTCTAGATTAGAGTGGTGCTGGAAAAGCACAGCAGTTCAGGGAGCATCCGAGGAGCAGGAAAATCGACGTTTCGGGCAAAAGCCCCTCATCACCTCTATTCCTGATGAAAGACTTTTGCCCGAAACGTCGATTTTCCGCTCCTCGGATGCTGCCTGAACTGCTGTGCTCTCTAATCTCTAATTCCTGCTCTTGTATTCGAACCCTCCCGAAATGAATGCTGACATTACATTTGCCTTCCTAACTGCCAACTGAACCTGCCTGTTAACCTGAAGAGAATCCTGAACTCGGACTCCCAA
>NC_057759.1:6445698-6455014 GCF_004010195.1 Chiloscyllium plagiosum
ATTTGTCATTATTATTGAGTTTGGCGAGTCCCGGAGCCGGCCCTGTTGTTTCTCTCTCCTGAAAGGGTTGTCCCTTTAAAGAGTCTTTCCCCTGAAGCAGCTGCTAACGGTCACTTGGGGCACGAGGCGGCCGTTAACCGCCATCTCGCGCGGGGCCTGAAGCTAAAATGGCGCCGGGGCCACGCGGGAAGGAAAAGCGCCGAGGGAGAGCGGACTGTGTCAACATGTCCCGTTCCCGAGGGTCAGGATGGTGGTTATTGGGGGGTGGAGGGGGACAGGAGAGATACCCCCTCCCAGTGAGGCATCTTGTACAAACCGCGAGGTCTCTCTCTCTCTATACATCTATCTCTCGAACTGACTGTCCATGACTTGCTTTAACTCTCTGACGAGGTCGGTTAATCTCGATGACTCTGTGATCTCGTGTCTCTCTACGACTGTTTCTTTCTAACTATGTCCCTGTGTGTGTCTATGTCTCTCTCTCTGTTTCTCCCTGCCTATGATCCTCTGTCTCTGCTGACTCTCAGTGACTCTGACTCTCTCTGACTGTATAGTGGGAGTATTGTTTGTTGCTGAACACAACAATAATTTCTGCCTTAGAAATGTGCCTAACAGTTTTGTTTAATCTCAGGCATCCCTGTGTCAGGCCGAGAGCTGACTGCCCGCTCTGGTAATAAGGAGGGAGACAGCACCTCGTTAAACCACTCGGTTTGACCCCACGTCAATGTGTTTTCCACAAAGATTGTGAGATTTACTGTGAATACTCCAACCACAGCAGAACCGTACACACAATCATCAACACCGGCAAAAGTCAAAAGGGCAACTATCACTCTGCTGTTTCTAACCAGGAGGGAGAATCTCTCCTGATCACAAATTTCTCGCAGTTTCAGTGATCGGAGAGTTTCAAAACAACTCTATTCAAATCCACATTATCGGAGCAATGTGATCGCACTGGGGGAGCGTGCAGAGGGAGAGTTACCAGGCTGGAGAGTTTCAGTGATGGAGAGAGATTGGACAGACTACAGTTGTTTACCTGAGAGCAGAGCAGATTGAGTGTGGCGACATGATTGAGATGTATAAATTGACGAGGGGGAATGAAATATTTCATTCCAAGGTCGGCGATGAGAAATCGGGCGGATGTCGCAAGTGAGGACAAACCTGCAAGAAATTTCGAACACGCAGAGATCAGGTAAGATTGAACGGTGAGTATGGTATTCGTCTGATTGGAAAGATCCGCAAAAACAAGCCTCTTTGGAAGCGTTGGAGAGAAGTTTTATAACAGTCAAGGTTGATGGGGGAGGGAGACATGGATGGGCTGGGACTATTTTCACTGGAGCGTACAAGTGTGAAGGGGATAGAGGTTTATGAAATCATGGTGAGCACAGGTGAGGGGAATGGTAGGTGTCTTTTCACTTGTGGAAGGGGGACTACAAGACCAGGTGACATATTTTTAAGGTGTGACGAGAAACATTATTAAAAATGACATGGGGGATACTTTTTTATGGAGAGTGGTTCACGTGTGGATTGAACTTTCAGAGGAATCGGCGGATAGGGAGATAGTTACAATATTTAAAAGACATTAGGTAAGTACACGAACAGGGAAGGTTTGGAGAGATATGGGCCAAGTGCAAACAAGTGGGACTAGTTTAATTTATGGACGGCATGATCTAGTTGGACAGAAGGGTCTTTTTCCTTGCTGTGTGACTCTATTATGAAGGACGTGGACAGGAAGCAGCTGTTTCGCTTAGTCGAAGGGTCAGTAACAGGGTGGGGAACATCATTTTAAAGTGAAGGGTACGAGGTTTAGAGAGGGATTTGAGGATTGTTTCACCCAGAGCATGGTGGGGATTTGGAATGTGTGAAAATAAAATATTTCGCCTGCTGTTTATGGAAGAGAGTTACAAACCTCTCCCAGCCTTTGCTTGTGGTAGTACTTCCAAACATCTCTCCTGAACAGTCTGGCACTAATTCTCCGGCTATGCCCTCCCTAGTTCTAGGATCCCTGACCAGTGGAAACACTTTCAATTTATCCATCCTGTCTTTTCCTGTTAATATCTTCGATCAGATCATCCTTAAACTCTGTATATTCTGTACAGAACAGGCTTAATTTGTGTAATCTTGCCTCATAACATAACGCCATGAAGCCCAGGTATCATTCTTGTAAACTCATGCTGTCCGCCAATCTATCCTTCCTCGGGTGTGGTGCCCAGATCTGCTCCAAGTGGGGTCTAACCAGGGTTTTGTATAACTGCCGCATCCCTTCTGCATGCTTGTAACTCCAGTCCTCTCGATATAAAGGCCAGTATTCTATTAGCTTTCTTCAGGCAATGAATATCAGAAATAAAAAAAGAAACACAAATTGTTGGAGAAACTCAGCAGGGACAAATATTATTTGCCACCTGGGGACTGACTGTTTACTGTTAAAGACAACTTTCCATCTTTTCTTTTGATCCTTTAGTTTTGCTGGAGCTATGTACTGTTCAGAAAAGAACACAGGGACACACGATGGCAACTATTCATTTTGTTTACAAACCTTGAGATTCTCGAGCAAGGGGGTGTACTCTGAGAATTATTATTAAAGGACAGGACATCAAAGGCTTTCCTTATATCTGAGGGAGGCTGTGTGTGATGGGTATGACTCAACTTGGAATTTGTAGGGTAGACCCTGGGATCCATCTGAGGAAGACAGAACAATATTGATTCTTCATGATTTTATTCCTTAGAGGGATACATATGGTCAGAATCTTCCCTGATTGAGCCATTCCAACTATCTCACTCTCAAGTCAGAAGTGTGATGGAATGCTCCCCACTTGTCTGGATGGTTGCAGCTCCAACAACACTCGAGGAGCTTGACAATATCGAGGGACAATGCAGCCCCACTTGATTGGAACCACATCCACAAGCATCCACTCCCTCTACTAATCATGCTCAGTAGCAGCAGTGTGTACCGTCTACAAGATGTACTGCGGAAATACACCAAATACAGGCAGCACCTTCAAAACACAACCACTTCCATCGAGAAGGACAAGTGCAGCAGATACATGTGAATACTCACCCTTAACAAGTTCCCCTTCTGGCCACTCAGTGTCCTGACATGGAAATATAACACTGTTCCTTCCCTCTGGGCAATGCATGTCTATCTGCAGCAATTCAAGAAAGCAGCTCATCCCCACCTTCTCAAGGGGGCAACTAGGGATGAGTTCGGCAATAAACGCTGGGCCTAACGGGTGATGTCAATGTGCCATGAGTCAATAGTAAAAACAATTGTAAATTACCCCAGGGCCTCCACCTTCCCTCTGAGAGCTTGTTCTGGGAGGGTAGGCACAAACTTTGTCGTGAATGTTGATGCAAAATCCTCATTCGATGTTATTGAGTCACCTGGTTCGTGAACTGATTTGAAAAGGTCAATATATAGCCAAGAGATTAGGTTTATAATCCTGCTGGATTGGGGCTGTGACCTTAATTATCACTTCATTTCTACTTTTGATGCATTGTTTGCTGTTGGTTTAACATTCTGATCTCTAACCTTTCAGTTCACTTTGCTTATTGTTTTTTTGATTATAGTTGATTCCAAAACGGTAGCAGTTTGTGTACTCAGTTTTCACCATCTCAAAACCAAGAAACGCTGGTAGAGGATATAGTATATGTACTTTTATAACATTTCTGGTTCAGTGAAAGTGGAAATTGTCTCTAGTTTATCTTAACCTTCAAAAACCCAGCCACTTTTAAACATTGCTAGTGTTACCCTTGCTTATAGCGTGGAATGAATGTCTGCCCACGCTTTTTGAATCTTTTTATATCATTTGAATTTATTAATAATCAACAATAATGTTTGCAATCATCTGAATCATAGATGGAACATGTCCATGTCAACTAAATTAGCAACAGAATTGGAAGAGGAAATGTTGCACTGATGGATAATTGCTTTATCTTTCATCTTGTTTTGAGGGAATGTCTAAATTTTAGGCCCTGGGACAACACTCAGTTGATTGCCCAGCTAAATGTCTGAAAGTGGTCCTTTCTGGCCTTGGGCTTTGTGGCAAGGAGCCATTCACTCTGGGTCGAGCATCACTCACATGAGGAGCATTGCCATTTCATTGTCCTGAGTGTTTCTTTGATGACACAAAGATAGGTGGAAGGACAGGTAGTGTTGAGGAAGTGGGGAGGCTGTAGAAGAATTTGGACAGACTTGGAGAGTGGGCTGCGAAATGGCAGATGGTATGCAATGTGGGAAAGTGGGAAGTTATGTACTTTAGTGGGAAGAATAGAGACAGAAACTGTTTTCTAAGTGGGAAAAGGTTTAGGAAATCTGATGCAAAAAGGGACTTGGGAGTCCGAGTTCAGGATTCTTTTCAGGTTAACGGGCAGGTTCAGCTGGCAGTTGGGAGGTCAAATGCAATGTTAGCATTCATTTGAAGAGGTGTAGGATACAAAAGCAGGGATATTCTGCTGAGGCTGTACAAGGCTCTGGTCAGACCATATTTGGAACTTTGTGAGCAGTTTTGGGCCCCCTATCTAAGGAAGGGGATTCAGAGGGAGTTTACAAGAAAAATCCCAGGGATGAAGAACTTGTTATGTAAGGAGAGGTTGAGGATTCTGAGTCTGGACTCGATGGAGTTTAGAAGAGGGAGGGAGAATCTGATTGAAACTGGGAGAATTCTGCAAGTCCCAGATAGAGTGGACATGGAGAAGATGTTTCCACGAGTAGGAGAGACTAGGACCCGAAGACACAGCCTCAGAGTGAAGGGAACTACCTTTAGAATTGAGATGAGGATGAATTTCATCAGTCAGACAGTGGGGAGTCTGTGGAACTCATTACTGCAGACGGATGTTATTATGTCTTTAAGACAGAGATAGATAGATTCTTGATCAGTAAGAGGATCAACCATTAAAAAGAGAAGGCAGGAGAATGGAGTTAAGAAACATATCAGCCATGATAGAATAGTGGAGCAGACTTGATGGGCTGAATGGTTGCTATATCTTATGGTCTTGGTTACTAAGAGACTACTAGACTGTGATGCAATAGACAGTTTATGGCCTCAGATTCAGAGCTTTCTGAGCATGTGCTATGAGTCAGCCACACTAAAAAGTGTTCGGGCAGCTGTACAAACAATACAACATACGGGCTAGGAACCCTCTGGATTCTGCTTCTCCCATTCTTTAAGGCTGTGGCTGGTCTCATCGCAGTCTCAGCTCCAATGTCCTGCCCCTGCTCCCTTTAACCCCTCACTGGTGGACAATCTGTCTGTTCCCTCCTTCAATTTATTTAGTGTCCCGACATGCCCCCACACACTGGAGGGTAAATTCCCAGAAATTTCCACCCCCTCTCCCTTGGAGAGGAAGCCATTCGTCACCATCTTTGTGTTCAATCTGTCCGGCCCCCTTCTCCTGAAATAAGGATCCTGTCGTTCTAAATTGCCCCACATGAGGAAACATCCTCTCTCCGTCTCCTTTGTCAATCCCACCCCCTTTAGCATCCTATATCCCTCAGTTGGATCTCCCCTAATTCCTCTAAACTCCAGAGAGTATTGGCCTAAATTGTTCAATCTCTCTTTCGACAACAAACCCCTCATCTCTGAACATGAAATATTCAAAGTCACGTTACAGTTACTTGGCATCTTGGATGTAGAATACACATCCCAAAGTGAGTTAGTCATAGTTTCCGAGATGTCCACAGCGCAGGAAAAATGGCCCATTGGCCGATCGAGTCTGTGCCGGTCAGAAAAAAATCACCTTGCCATTGTCTAATACCACTTCCCCAGTACTTGACCCATAACATTAGCGTCACGAGTGCACATCTTAATCCTCCTTCAATGTGATGACGGTTTCTGCCTCTCCCACCCTGACAGGCAGTGAGTTCCAGATTCCCCACCACCTTTTGGTGAACAAGTTTTTCCTCACATACCCGCAAAACCTCCTGGCCCTTACCTTTAATATATGCCCTTCCCACCTCACTTTCAATCCACTCTGCTGTAAGGACTACAACCCCAGTCTGTCCAACTTCTCTTCCTCACTGAAACTCTCCAGCCCCCAATTCAGTATGCTGGTAAATCTCCCTGTTCATCCTCTCACAGTTCATTGAGATATATACTGTTGGTAAAATGTCTTGTCTTTTATTTACAACTTACTCAAATCATGCATCAGGAAGGAAACACCAGTTATTTTGCAGTGAAAAAGAGGGCAGTTAATTTTTAATCAGCAGAGTTATGTTTTTAGCAGGTGGTTAATGTAAAGTCACCATTGTCTCATTAGAAAGAGAGAGAAAGAGGTGTGGGCGAGAAAAAGAAAGAAAAAGCAACAACTGTTTTACGGTTTAACCTGAGGGTCACCACATCTAAGGCACAGGGGATGATCATTCACAGCAATCTCAACCAGAGCAGCAATTGAACCACATGCTGTCAGTGTGACGATACATTGTAAGCGAACTATAGAATCAACTGAGCTAACCAGAGGCAATAACATTGGGTTGCATAGTGGCTCAGTGGTTAGCATTGCTGTCTCACAGCACCAGGGACCCGGGAACAATTCCAGCCCCAGGGAGTGCACATTCTCCCCTTCTCTGCGTGGGTTTTGTTCAGACACTCTGGTTTCCTCCCACAATCCAAATATGTGCAATTTAGATGAATTGGCCGTGCTAAATTGCCCATAGTGTGAGAGTTATGCAGGCTAGGAGGGTTAGCCAATGCAAATACGGAGTTGCAGGGATTAGGGTAGAGTGGTGTGTCTGGGTGGAATGCTATTCAGAGGGTCAGTATGGACTCAGTGGGCTGAAAGGCCTACTTCCACACTGTAGGATTCTATGATGTGCAGGTTAGGGGATTGGCCATGGTTAATACAGGGTTACAGGGATAGGGTCAGGGTCTGTTTGGGATGTTCTTCACTGGCTTGGGGCAGACCGAATGGGCTGAATGTTCTCTTTCCACACTGTATGGATTGTGGTGACATCAATGCTTAGCTCAATGGTGTGGGGCAATTTATTCTGATCTCAATTTTGATGAGATTCACTTTCAGTTTCTGAAATAGTGGGGAAGCAAAATTCTGTGTTTTCAGCTCCCCAGGGTATGTCCTGGAGATTTGAATTTGAATCTTGCTGTGGCAGGTGGTGAATTTGGAATTTGATTTTAAACAGAAACAGATCTGGAATTAAGACTCTAATGATGACTGTTGTCAGGAACAAACAACCATCTGGTTCAAAATTGAAGACAGAGGTGAGGAGGAATTTCTTCTCTCAGAGGATTGAGAGTCTTTGGAACTCCTTACCACAGAGAGCTGTGTGTGGGGAGCAGGTTTATAGCTGGGGTAGATATAATCTTGATCAGTCAGGGAATTGAGGGTTACATGTTAAGTGCAGGAAAGTGAGCATGAGAAATCGGGCATCAGTCATGATGCTATTGAATGGCTGAGCAGGCTCGAGGGGGTGAATAGCCTTCTCCTGTTCTTGTCTGTGATGAAATCTGCCCTCCTTAACCGATCTAGTCTGCACGTGATTCCTAACCCATTCCAAACGCTTCACTGCCTTCTGGCTGAGCAAATTGTTTGGTTCAAGGACACTTCGGAATCGCATCCACTTCCCACTTTGGCAGAGATGGCCACATCCTGTTCAGAGTATAGAGAAATAACATTTGTCAGGGTCACATGCTTTGCCAAGAGAAATTGGTCTGTATAATGACCCCAGATATTCACAGCTCCTCCTGTACACTCTGATCGTCTTTCAGACAAATTTGTTATTCTCATCCATTTTCATAGAGTCATACAGCATGGAAACAGGCCCTTCAGCCCAACTCGCCCGTGCCAATCAGGTTTCCCAAACTCAACTAGTCCCATTTGTTTGCATTTGGCCCATATCTCTCTAACCTTTCTTATCCATGTACCTTGCCAACTGTCTTTGTAATGTTGTTATTGTACCTGCCTCTACCACTTCCTCTGGCAGCTCATTCCATATACACACTGCCCTCTGTGTGATAAGTTTACCTCTCCCCTCAGCCTCCAACGCTCCAGAGGATAATAGCTCCCAGCTTATGCATCTTCTCCTTATAATTCAAGCTCTGTACTTATAGTCACATCTTTGTAAATCTTTTTCTGTACCCTTTCTAGCTTAACCACATCATTTCCACAGCAGGTTAACCAGAATTGTACACAGGATTCTAGAAATGGCCTCACCAATATCCTGTACAGCTGTAACATTATGCTCCAACTGCTGCCGTCAATGCTCTGACCAGTGAAGGGAAGCAAGCCAAACGCTGCCTTCACCACCATATCTCACTGCAATGCCACATTCAAGGAACTATTCATCTGCACCTCAAGTTCTGTTTGTTCGTAAAAACACTCCCCAGACTTGTTCTATTTATAGTATAAATCCTGCCCTGGTTTGCCTTACAAAAATGCAACACCTTGCATTTATTCTAGTTAAACCTTATCTGCCATTCTTTGACCCACTGGCCCAGTTGATCAAATATCCCTTGTACTCTTAGATAACCTTCTCTGTCCACAATGACACCAACTTTGATCCTGCTCCTGTTTCTCTTCTGACCTGTTTTCAGGCTGACCAAGCAAAGCAGCAACCACCCTGCACCACTCTGAAGCACACAGATACAGGAGGGGATGAGGAACCAGATCAAGAAGAAGAGGGAAACGTTTATGCCAACTTTCCACATTGACAAATTGATCAATAACAATCCTACCTTTCAGCAAATAAGGAGGACAAGGAAGAGAAGGCATAGCAATGTCACATTTCTGTGACTAGGCTAGGTTTTGTCTCAATTCAGTCAGCAAGATGTCAGTTCCAAAGATGAACTTGTCCTGAAAAATCATCTACATAATTGTCTCTCCCACAACCTTCAGTATGTCAGTTTATCTCACTGTAGCACAATCTAACTGTTGATGGCAGAGATTTTAGATTTTATGCTGTTCCTTCCTAACGAGAGCCTCCATTTGATCTCCTGGTGAATGGGTTGAGGCAGATGTGCCAATGAATTGAACATACTCTACACATTTTGTGTAAATTGTGGTGAGCTGGAAATAATTCAAGGTGGGATTGTTTTCTAGCCCGATCTTCATTGCCCTCTAACTTCATCACTGTCAATACACATCCAACTCTCTTTTCATACCTCATATGGAATCGACCTCCACCACGATCCCAGGCTGCACAATCCAAAATCCTAATAACTGTGAGTAAAGACATTTCTCCTCATCTCACTCCTCTCTCTCTTGCTGACAATCTTGAAATTGTGACCTCTAGTTACTGACATACGAACTAGTGGTAACAAAATATTCCTCTTATCCCTGGCAAAATTCTTCATAATTTTGAACACCTCCATAA
>NC_057759.1:6455864-6480517 GCF_004010195.1 Chiloscyllium plagiosum
TGTAGTTGTGGTCACATCTTTGTAAATCTTTTCTGTACCCATTCAAGCTTAAGAACATCCTTTCGACAGCAAGTTGACCAGAACTGTGCGCAGTATTCTAAAAGTGGCCTCACTATATCCTGTACAATTGAAACATGATGCACCAACTTCTGTCGTCAGTTTTCTGACCACTGAAGGCAAGCATGCCAAAACCCACCTTCACCAGTGTCTAGCTGCAATGCACATTCAAGGAACTTTTTGTTTGGAGGTCTTTTTGTTTGGAAACACTGCCCAGACTTGTGCTATTAACAGTACAACTCGTGCCATGGTTTGCCTTACCAAAATGCAACACATCATATTTATCTAAATTAAACTTCTTCTGCCATTCCTTGACCCACTGGCCCAGTTGATCAAATTTCCATTGTACTCTTAGATAACCTTAGATAACAATGCCACCAAATTTGGTCCTGCTCCTATCTGCTACGTTTCTGTGTTGACCTGTTTTCAGGCTGATCAAGTGGAGCAGCAACCACCCTGCATCACATATGCCGCCTTGAGGCACACAGATACAGGAGGGATGAGGGACCAGGTTAAGAGAAAGCGGGAAATGCTTATGCCAGCCATCCATGGACATCGTGAGACAGCACAGAAGGAAGCCTGTGAAGCTTCACAAATCGATCAATAACAATCCTACCTTCCAGCAAATAAGGAAGAGAAGGCAGAGCAATGTCACACTTCTGCGACCAGGCGAGGCTTTGTCTCAATTCACTCAGCAAGATGTCAGTTCCAAAGATGGACTTGTTTTGAGAAACCATCTGAATAATTGTGTCTCTCCCAACCCTCAATGTGTCAGTTTATCCCACTGTAGTACAATCTAACTATTGATGGCAGAGATTTTAAGTTTTATGCTGTTCACTCCTAACTTTAGCATCCATTTGATTTCCTGGCAAATGGGTCCAGGCAGAGGAGCCAATGAATTGAATGTATTCTCCATCTTTTCTTGAAATTGTGGTGGAAATAACTTGCTTTCCTGCCCTATCTTCAATGCCCTCTAACTTCATCACTGTCAATACACATCCAACTCTCTTTTCATACCTCACATGGAATCTAGCTCCATCATGATCCCAGGCTGTGCAATCCAAAATCCTAACAATTCTAAAGACATTTCTCCTCAACTCACTCCTCGCTCTCTTGCTGACAATCGTGAAATTGTGACCCCTAGTTACTGAACATGCTAACTAGTGGTAACAAAATATTCTTCTTTCCCCTACCAAAATTCTTCATAATTTTGAACACCTCCATAAGGCTCTTCTCTTAATCTTCTGTGCTCCAAGGAAAAGGAGCCTGATATCACTAATCCTTCCTGCTATGTAAAATTCTTCATTCCTGCTATCATTCTAGTAAATCTTCAGTGAATGCTCTCCAGAGCTTGAAGTTCCTTCCTTAAATAAAGTGCCCATTACTGAACACAAATGTGATGTGACCAATGATTTGTGGAGGTGGAGCATCACTTCCTCTGTTTTATACTCAATGCCTCTATTTATAATGGCAAGGATCCTATTACCCTTCTTCACAACGGTTTCAGCTTGCCTGGCCAACTTCAGAGAATGATAAACATGAACCCCGAGGTCCCTCTACTCCAGTGGTACCTTCAAAGATGTACCATTGACCCTGCATTGTTGCTCTGTGTTTCTGGTAGCAAAATGCATTACCTCACATTTCTCTGCATTGTAATTCATCTGCCAGACATCTGTTCATTTGGCCAACTTGTCAATCTCCCTGTGAAGTCACTCAGCATCATCCTCCCAATCACTCATCTCCCTGTTAGTATCAACTGCAAATTTAGAAAATATATCATCAACACCAACTCCTAATTATTTATATAATCAACGTAGTTATCATTGTGTACTTGTCAGTTACTTCTATGTACATGTAATTATCAATCTCTACCTGTCCATTACCCCTATGTGAATGTATGAGTGTGTTTACCAGTCTGTTCCTGCTCTGTGAATTGAGACTGTCAATATTAACCTGTATTTGTCAACTTCTCCTATATCAATATGTGAATGCAGTTACCAATCTAATGCCCTCAATCTCTGCCTTGTCAATATGTGAATTTAAATATAGATTTCTACCTGACAGGTCCTCTTTGATGAATGTGAACAGTGGAGGTACTAATATGTACCTGTGAGATTCTGCACTGTGAATATGTGTGTCATTATCGGAGCATGCTTGTCAGCTTATGCTGTGTGTAACTTGGAGTGTAGTTATCATTCTGTTCCTGTCAGTTTTAGCTTCGTGAATGAGAGTGTAGTTATTAATCTGTCCCTGACAGCTACTGCAATGAGAATGTGTGACTTAAGTTAACAGAAACAGACTAACAGATGGAAACTGTTTGTCACACATTTGCATCACAGTAAGTGTGTCATCATCATTTGTTTGTCTGTTTCTGCAACATGAATGAGTGTGCAGTTATCAGCCTGTACTTGTCAGTTTCTACTCTTGTGTATCAAAGTGGAAGCTAGTAATATTCTCTGTGTCCATGTGATACATTCTGTGATATTTGTTATCAGTGTGTTGAGACTGGATCTTAATCTTTTCTGCATTTTGTGATTTTTTTTTCAGTTGATTGTCAGTCTGTCGGGGTGGGTGGGGGAGAGAGGAGATAAGGTGATGGCAGAAGGGAAACTGCTTTATTCTGAGAACCAAATTTATTCTTGTGCTGCCGGTCTGTACCTCAGTTCATGTCTCCTGTAATGAATGGGAAACAGCCAACTTTCTTTAATTGTTAGTGCCTGTAGGAATCACGTGCATGTGAAAACATAACACATTGCAACAGAACGGATTTTGTGCTGTTCTTCAGAGTCAAGGTAGGAAACACAATCGACCTTTTGTATCTTGTATAGTGCAGAATCTAACAGGCAGTAATGATATAAAATGTCTTTCTTCAGAATGCCATTAGTTTTTGTTTTAGTGCATATTGATGTTCTTTTCTGAAAACTGCTGAACTAACAATCAATGTAAACTGAATCCATTTGCAACAAAGTGAAAGGGTGACAAACCATTCAATTGCATTGGAGCTGACTGACCATCATCAAAATCAGAGTCACAGATATGTTACAGCTCAGAAGCAGACCATTCAGCCGATTGTGTCTATACTGGGGCATTCTCTTATACGTCAGTTCTGCAGTAATTGTTGGAAACGTGAACTTCATCGACTGATTGTCAGTATCTATATGGAAAGGACAATTTGACACCAGTTCTGCTGTCATCTTACTTTTAATAACTATAATGCTAGTTTTGATATGTTTCCCACAATCTCAATGACAGATCATTGGTCAGATCACATTTGTGTTCAGTTCTGGGCACTTTATTTAAGGAGGATTCTCAAGCTCTGAAAAGGGTTAATTGGAGGTTTATTTGATCTCATTCATTTATGTTCAGTTGTGAGTTTGTGTCTGAGTGTAGCATGAACTCTGTAAATGAACTCTTTTCAATGATGCTTAGTTTTATTACATTTCAGTCTCAGATTATTGTTACATTGTGTGTGCATGCCTGTATAGTAGAATTTATCAGGCACTGCTGGGCACTATATATCCTCAGCTGTGATAAGTGATGTTAAGAGTCAATTCATATCTGGAAATAATTGAGGCCAAATGTTATTCTTTTCCTTTCAGCATCCAGTGGCTGAGTGAGAGTGAATTTATTCTTGTGCTGCCGGTCTGTACCTCAGTTCATGTCACCTGTAATGAATGGGAAACAGCCAACGTTCTTTAATTGTTAGTGCCTGTAGGAATCACGTGCATGTGAAAACATAACACATTGCAACAGAACAGATTTTGTGCGGTTCTTCAGAGTCAAGGTAGGAAACACAATAGACCTTTTGTATCTTGTATAGTGCAGAATCTAACAAGCAGTAATGATATAAAATGTCTGTCTTCAGAATGCCATTAGTTTTTGTTTTAGTGCATATTGATGTTCTTTTCTGAAAACTGCTGAACTAACAATCAATGTAAACTGAATCCATTTTCAACAAAGTGAAAGGGTGACAAACCATTCAATTGCATTGGAGCTGATTGACCATAATGTTTGTTGCACAGAAAAGACAATTGACTAATTCACTTCTATTTTCTGATGTAGACAGAACATTACCCTGCTCTGTTGTGTGATGATTAGCCATTAACAGTACTCTTTGGTTACTCTAAAGTACATAGAACATAGAACATAGAAGAATACAGCGCAGTACAGGCCCTTTGGCCCTCGATGTTGCGCCGATCCAAGCCCACCTAACCTATACTAACCCACTATCCTCCATATACCTATCCAATGCCCGCTTAAATGCCCATAAAGAGGGAGAGTCCACCACTGCTACTGGCAGGGCATTCCATGAACTTACGACTCGCTGAGTGAAGAACCTACCTCTATGATGATTAGCCATTAACAGTATTCTTTGGTTACTCTAAAGTAGGAAGGAGGAAAGGAAAAAGAGTTGTTTTTTTTTGTTATGCAGTGCACAATATGTAAACTACCACATTCAGTTTATTGAACAATCAACACTGTTCAACTCTGATTGAAAATAAAATGAGCAGTTCTGCAAACCTACTAATTTTGGCCTTTTCTTTCCCTTTCTCCACTGCTTTGAAGGGTGGTTATTAGATTCCACTGATACATTTTGTAAATTGCAGATAGATGTCTGAGATACCTTCCAGGGAGGGGGAAGAGGAATGCAAAGTTCTTTGTTGAAAATTGCAACCAATTTTGAAAGAAGTACATAATTATCTAAAAACAAAAAGAGTTTCTGGTTGGACTGAACCAGACAAAAAGAAGTCTTCTACTGCAATTTGAAGAAATGGAGAATAATGATGTGATAAAAATGGGAATGGCAGCTCCTCTGCTACCATGATACATTTATGCAATTGAATGCTGCATGATCAGGATGAAAATTGTTAACTGGTTGTTTCTGATCGTGCAGACTCAAAAGTTTTCTAGGGCCTGATTCTGTGCTTTAGGCGACTCTGACAAGGAATTTGTGGGTAGAAATCATTTTGAATGTAACATTTTTCAATGCCAATGGAACAGTATGGCTGTTAGACATTGTAACATGTGTCAGGATGGTGTATGTTTTTGAGAGTCATTGTAAGTCTGAGAAAGAGACAGACTGACAGACACTGACACACTGTGTGTGTGTGTGTGTATGTATGTATGTATGTATGTATGTTTGGAGAGGGGGTGAGGGGAAACTGCTTGGTTACATACCTACACATTAATCTTTTTTGTCGGGCTTTGACATAGAATGTGCACTTGGAATTCATATTATTTGATTGCTGTGTCTATATATGTGACAAAAGATTACTTGTCATTCTCAGTTACTGATAGCAGAAATGTTTCCTTCAATATCTGTACTCACTATCTACTTCGTATATGGTTGTTCAAACGAACAGCATCGTCTATTTGTTCCCCTCTATTGTAACTTGAAAAGTGTACTTACTAAAGTTCAGAACCCATGAGGACAGCCCCAGACGGGACCTTGAGTTCCTGTCACTCTACACACTCTCTCACTCACACACATACACACACTCAGGCAGACGCTCTCTCATCCATATGCTTTCTCTCATACACGCACACATACACCCATGCACACACCCTCTCACAGGCTTATACCCCATCACACTCATATATACACACACACACAAAATACACATTCACATATGTACTCACACTCACATACTTTCTTTCTCTCTCTCACTCACTCACTCACTCACTCACTCACTCACTCACTCTCTCACACACACACGTCTATGGGGGTGAATGTGCATTTGCAGAATTATATTTGCAGATACATTCTATTTTGCTCAAAAATGCACAATCTACAGGCAGTCAATCCATGTAATGTTTTATATATTCCTACTTTGGCAATAGAACCAGTCTGACTCAAGATTGGGATACAGACAGACTCTAACCTTACACCTTTAATACATTGTCTGAGCTGAGATGTCATTCTTCTTAAAATAAAACCTGAAGTCATCTTGAGAATGTGACTTAAAAGAAGTTCTTGGATCTATATGTTAATGGACTGAAACCTGCAACCCATTCTAAAAGATGAAATACTGGAATAGCAGTCTAGGTTTGTTCAATATATCCTTTCAGTTGTATAACACTGTAACCTTTTGCTATAAATTCTGTGTCTCATGATCCTGTTTCACAGCTACCTGATGAAGGAGTGATGCTCTGAAAGCTATTACTTCCAAATTAACCTGCTAGATTATAATCTGGTGTTATGATTTTTCAGTTGTGGTTACCACATTACAGGAAGGATGTGGAGGATTTAGAGAGGGTGCGCAAGAGGTTTGCCAGAATGTTGTCTAGATTAGAGGGTATGAGCTATAAAAAGAAGCTAGAAAAACCCGGGTAGTTTTTTTCTGGCCAGCAAAGGCTGAGGAAGGACACCACTTCGACTGGGATAACACATCCATCCTATGAAAGGCTAAACTGAAAGATGCATGAGAATTCCTAGAAGCATGGTATTCCAACTGGAATTCCATCAACAAACACATTGACTCGGATCCCATTTACCATGCTGGGAGAAAATGAACAGGAAATGACATCAGCAACCCAAGGAAACCTAACCACATAAATAGAAAGCGGGCCATACCACCAGTGCTTCATCTGGAGGCTCACTGATGATGTGACGCAGTATGGTGACAAAACGTCTGAAAAAAAACCTTCCACTTCAGCAAACAAACCTATATCCAGAAGTCTCTAAAATTATGAGATGCATGGCTAAGGTTAATGGTCAGAATCTTTTTCCAAGAGTTGAGATGTTGAACACTATGAGGCATGTGTACAAGGTAAGAGGAGGAAAGTTCAAAGGAGGCCTAAGGTGCAGTTTGTTTCAATGTAGAGTGGTAGGAGTAGAACGCATTGCCGGGGTGGTGATGGAGGCAGATGCGATACAGGTGTTGAAGGGACTTTAAAATAAGCAAATTAATATGCAAGAAATGGAGGCAGAAGGGATTAATTTCATTTGGCGTCATGTTCGGCACAACTTTGTGGACTGAAGGACCCATTCCTGTGCTGCACCATTCGATGTTCAGATTTAATGCTGTGTATATTTCAGATGAGGATTCATTCAAGTTGATTGGAAGTGGGTAGCATGCATTGTGAATATAGATAAAAAATATAAACTTCTATTTCCTTGGTGGTGTTTAACTCTTGGTTTGAACATATCTTTCTGAAATGGTGCTCAATGTGAACCTCACTCAGTCCACTCTGTGACAGTGGAAAGGATGTCCTTCGCTCTGATGGCAGTAACTTATCAGCTGGTCACACTTGGCTCGGTACCAAGGAAATATTACATTGTCTTCATCCTTTGAGTATTTGTCTGGAGGAAGACAGAACAAATACCCCCTGTAAATCAACATCAGTTGTGATTGACAACATCAATGTAACATTCAGTTAATAATCATTAGGATTTTTTGTTCAACGCCAGTAATTTAAACAGAACCACCAGTCTGATTCCACTCCTGCTCTGAGCTGCTCCTTGTCCATTTTTTTTCTTAAAATTCTAATACCAGTTGAGTGAGATTTGGAAACTAAACAACACCCATACAGCTCCATGAATGGGGCCACCTGATGCAAGTGGGTATGTGGATATGTGAGTTTATACCTGTCAGTTCCTGCTTGGTGAATGTGTGAGTGTAGTTATCAAACTGTAAATTTCAGTATGTGGTAAACATATTTACATATTCACACAGCAGAGACTGGTAGAGTCTGATTGATAACTAGAGAATCATAGAAATTAATACAGCATTGCGGGGATTCAGCCCATGTTGTCTATGCCAACGCAGACACACCCAGATGCCCCTTCTCATCCCACTTTCCTGCCACAGCCTGTAACCTTGCAGTTTACAACAGTTGATGTGCAGTTCCAGGGAATTTTTGTTTTAAAAAAAAATTAGGCAGCGAATTCCGGATACCCACCACTCTCTGCATAACAAACATATTTCCTCATATCATCTAATCCTACAGCCACTTAGCTTGAATCTGTGATCCCTATTTTTTGAACTCTCTGCTAAAGGAAACTACTCTACTGTCTACTCTAATGTCTCCCTCTCACTAGTTAGTTAAAAAAAATCACTCAACACCATGTTATAGTTCAACAGTTTTACATGGAAGTGCACACTTTCGGAGTGCTGCTGATTCATCAGGTGGCCCACTATTTAGTACTGTAGACAACACCCCCCCGCCTCCTGTATCTGTGAGGGTTACATTCCAGGACCTATGGTGGAAGCCCAAAACCGCAGATAGGTGTGAATCCATTAATTTAAATGGGAAATATACTCTCTCAGCAGCCTCCTGGTTCTGGTACATTCCCTTTTATATACTCAGAATACGGTAAACCACAGGTAAGTGAAACCACGACAGCCAGACCCGCAGATAAAGGTGTCGCCTCTGTAATCCTTAATCCCCAACAGGTGTCGCCCCTGTAATCCCCAACCTCTCCTGATAGCAACAATTCACCAGCCCTGGCATTCTAGTAAATCTCCTCGGCACTCTCTCCAGAGCAATGACGCCCTTCCTGTAATGTGGTGATCCGATTGCACACAATACTCCTGTTGTAGCCACCAATGCCTCATACAGTTTCATTGTTATTTCCCTACTTTTGTGTTCCATTCCTCTGCCAATGAAGGAGAGCATTCCATGCGCCTTCTTTACAACCCCATCCATCTTTAGGGACCTGTGCATTTGCACATTAAGATCTCTCACTTAACCTGCCCCTTCAGTATATTCCCATTTACTGGCTATTCCCATTTATTGTCTGACTTCCCAAAATGCATTCCCTCACACTTATCAGAGCTGAACTCCATCTGCCACTTTCCTGCCCACTCCAACAAACCATCTACATAGTTATGGAGCTTACAGCTATCCTCCACACTATGGCCAAATTTTTGTGTCGTCTGCAAATTTCACAAATTTGCCCACCATATTCAACTCCAAATCATTAATGAATAAAACAAACAGCAGAGGTCCCAACAATGAGCCATGCAGAGCACTACTCAAAACAGCTTTCCATTCACAAGAGCAGCATTCGACCATTACCCTTTCTTTCCTGTGACTGAGCCAACTTTGGATCCAATTCAACATATTAACCTGTATCCCATGGGACTTTACTTTTTGGACCAATCTGCTGTGATGATGCTGCTCGTTTAACAAGCTTGTAAAAGACACAGGCTCCGAAAAGTTTGATTTTTAAGGCCATATTGATTATAACTTAACAGATAATGCCTTCGCCAAAGGCTTCATATTTTTAAAAAGAACACTTGTACAATGAAAGGGGAGTGGCCCAATTTTCCCAGCTCAGCCTTTCTCTGGTTTGATTTGGTTTTTGACTGTCTGGCTATTGACTGAAAGCAGTCAGGCAGTTGAAAAAAGCTGCTGAACCCATAGAAGCAGGTCCATGATGGTACTCTCTCTCTCTGACATCTCTCCTGTAAGATCCTGTGTTTGATTTTACATTTTGTGCCAAAGGGTGTTATGGCTCTTTTCAGAGCCATCCAAACCTTCCGATAGAGAGCAGAGACCTGAGGACGGTGAAGGCAACACATACGGAGAGCATAGTGTAGTGTTGCCGGTAATTTAACGTGTCATTTGTCATTTAATTTGTTACGTTATAATTTGTCATTTTTCCCAGACACTGATGTTACATATTGCTATTTCACTGGAGACGTTTAAAGTGCTCCTTTACAACGCTATCATACTTCCACAGTCCGTGTTTCCTGTATTGACAGCATAATGTCAACAGCGAAAAACAAAAGCCAAACAATGAAATTTCACCACTCTTCGGAAAACATTTTGTTACTGCACTTTAGCTGCCTGTGTAGTCTGTCATCAATTATCTTTCTATAAATGCATCACAGCCAGTTTCGTATGGCTCTAACCGCATTAGGAATAGCTGAAAATGACCCAACTAATCGGAAATCCATGAGTTTATAAACAGTCTGTTCGCTCACCGCCTGTGCTGATTGTCCAGTGCGGTCATGGGGTCCCTACCCGTAAAGAGAGAATACATTAAAGTGCACTCGGTCATTTAATGCGCTCATCGGGAAGAATGTTCATACCGCCATCTCCAAATCATGACTACTGTCGGAGATTAGAACTTCTTGATGAAATGTCTTTCCGCTCATTGTCCCTCAGCTGTAACTGAACGTGGCTGAGGAGGGTGGGGTGGAAATTGGCACCAAAACATCCACCGGTTTCTTTCAGATTTGAAAATGCAGTCAAGATGTAGAAAGTAGGAGGCAGTTTGAATGAGAAGAATGCATGTGTAATTAATAGTGGGTTTGTTTTTAGTTCACACCCTCTTGGGAGGCTCGGTTCAAACTCAATGGGCCGTATTGGCCCCTTTCTCAGGACTTCAAGACCGACCTGCGCTTCCAGAGCTCGGCGGTGATGGCCCTGCAGGAGGCCAGCGAGGCTTACCTGGTGGGACTGTTTGAGGACACCAACCTGTGCGCCATCCACGCCAAGCGGGTCACCATCATGCCCAAAGACATCCAGCTGGCCCGCCGGATCCGCGGGGAGCGCGCCTAAACGGAGCCTGGCCGGCCCTGCACATTCACCCAGAGAGAGAGAAACACAACGGCTCTTTTCAGAGCCACTAAACTAGCCAGAGAGAGCCGAAATCCACCATTGGATACGGCCCATTGAGTCTGAACCGAGCCTCCCAAGAGAGTGTGAACTAAAAACAAACCCACTATTAATTACACATACATTCTTCTCATTCAAACTGCCTCCTACTTTCTACATCTTGACTGCATTTTCAAATCTGAAAGAAACCGGTTGATGTTTTGGTGCCAATTTCCACCCCACCCTCCTCAGCCACGTTCAGTTACAGCTGAGGGACAATGAGCGGAAAGACATTTCATCAAGAAGTTCTAATCTCCGACAGTAGTCATGATTTGGAGATGGCGGTATGAACATTCTTCCCGATGAGCGCATTAAATGACCGAGTGCACTTTAATGTATTCTCTCTTTACGGGTAGGGACCCCATGACCGCACTGGACAATCAGCACAGGCGGTGAGCGAACAGACTGTTTATAAACTCGTGGGTTTCCGATTAGTTGGGTCATTTTCAGCTATTCCTAATGCGGTTAGAGCCATGCGAAACTGGCTGTGATGCATTTATAGAAAGATAATTGATGACAGACTACACAGGCAGCTAAAGTGCAGGAACAAAATGTTTTCCGAAGAGTGGTGAAATTTCATTGTTTGGCTTTTGTTTTTCGCTGTTGACATTATGCTGTCAATACAGGAAACACGGACTGTGGAAACATGATAGCGTTGTAAAGGAGCACTTTAAACGTCTCCAGTGAAATAGGGCCCATTGTTCTTCTCTTTAACTGTTAGCGTCGTGGGTGCCGGGGGATGGCGATAAGTAATATTGGCGCCAAGACATCAACGGCTTATCTTCAAATTTGAAAATGCCTGCCAACGTGTACAAGAGCAGGATGTTTTAGAGGAGAATGTATGCGTTGATTGTGTTTTTCATTGCAAAATTGGAGTTCAGACAGTCTCAGTTTACCCCATCCCCTCCTTTTCAGCTGAAAAATGCCTCGCTGGTGTTCAATCTGCTCTCTCTCTCTCTCTCGCTCCAGAGGATGGGGATAAAAGACTGTATATGAACCGAGCAGAGAGTAAAGCGCAGAGGGTCAGGGACGACTCCTTCAGCGACTGACGAGTTACTGCTCTGGATCAACCCAACCAGTCCCAACTTCAACGAACTGTGAAACTAATGGAAGGTCAAACGCGATCTGGGACGTTCGTAACACCAGTCTAAACTCATTGGACATTACCTAAAGCCAGATCCCTCAGGCAGTGAGAAATAGCGTAGTTCCAGACACTGTTGCAATCGTATTTTATGATATATTCTTCCTCTGCTCCCACAGACAGTAACAGTATCCAATGAAAAGGAGATAGGATTTCCTCGATGTCAGGTACAAAGCCCAGGGCTCTGAAATACGTAATTAGACAGAGATCAACTCCTTTCACAGATGCTGTGAGTGGCTCTTAAAAGAACCTTTGGGTTGGTAGATTCAAGAATACTCTCTTCACTTTTTAGCGGCTGCCGCAGAGCCGGTTTTCTTGGGCAGCAGCACGGCCTGGATATTAGGCAGCACCCCGCCCTGAGCGATGGTCACCCCTCCCAGCAGCTTGTTGAGCTCCTCGTCGTTGCGCACGGCCAGCTGCAGGTGCCTGGGGATGATGCGGGTCTTCTTGTTGTCCCGGGCCGCGTTGCCGGCCAGCTCCAGGATTTCAGCCGTCAGATACTCCAGCACCGCAGCCAGATAGACCGGCGCTCCGGCACCCACACGCTCAGCATAGTTACCCTTTCTCAGGAGCCTGTGAACACGGCCCACCGGGAACTGCAGGCCAGCCCGGGACGACCGAGACTTCGCCTTGGCGCGACCTTTCCCACCGACCTTTCCGCCTCTTCCAGTCATGGTCACGATCTCACAAACACTTTGAGAGAGAATGCTACAATCCGCCCACATTGCGGCCTCTTATACCATCGGGAGGAATGGTGCGTCGGCCATGTCTGATTGGTCCCATTGTTCAGCATCTACTAATATTGCTTAAATTCCCAATCAGATATCTGCCTCATTCCCCAGTCCGGAGAGGACACGGAGAGGAGGGCGGAAAGTACCGGCGCCAAACCATCAACCGCCTTTGTTACAACATGAAAAGCCCGCCAACTTACAAACAAAGGAATATATTTTACATTGAAAAACGAAGTACTAAAAAAACTGAGGAGGTTTTTAAAACACTTACTACTCGTATGTCAAGTTACTTTTACTTTACAAATGTATCCTTCTCACGGTCTTACTCTCCCTCATTTGCCCACCACTATCTGTCCATCTCTGATCTTGAGAATGGGTAATTTTCTAAAACTTAAGCTTAAACAAAACAGGCCAAACACTGCAGTCTACAACACATTTCAATAACACCCCAACATGTTAATAAAGCAGCACACAACATTCTTCCGGCTCAGTATCGATGGCGATGTTTAGACGATATTTTAAAGCCGTCCTCCCTTATCGCTCTCGATCAGATTCAGCATAATCACCACGTTTCAGTCCGGCAACTGTTTTGGTATTCTCTCAGTTAAAGCCTCTCACCGACCGGCAGAAAGGGCTTTGCATTTGCATTCTGAAAAATCGGATTAAAGCCGCGCAATGGAAATGTTTTTTTAAAGAGTAAAATGCGTAAATCCGTGCGACTTGAAGCTGTTGGCACTTCCATTTGGTTTGTTTGGGTGAAAATAATTGTTAACATTCCACCAGGGCTTTTAGCAACTTGAACAAATAAGATGAATGATGACTCCCTCGTGTTTAATCTGTTCTCTCTCTGATGAAGTCGCTCTCCCCACCTCGTCAATTTGCAAAGCACTTATAATATCAAAAAGTTCTCGAAGAAAGATACCGGGTCAAAACACACTAAAACAAATCAATCTTAAAAAATGACTCACTGGTGCTTAATCTGCTGTCTCCCTATAGAGAGGGGAAGGGGCTGTTTGTGATGTATTCAACACCCCCCCCCCCCCCCTCCCCTTTCCCCTTCCCCTTCATTCACGCATCTCATCAAGTTGCAAAGCAATTATAAAAGTGAATGCAGTGCCAAATCTTAAAATACCTTATCAAGAATCACATGCAGACTAAAACAAACAAGTCTTAAAGAAATGGTTCAGCTGTGCCAGGAAGGTTGTGTGTGGCTCTTATAAGAGCCTTTGGTTTTTGGGTGTGTTTATCTCCGTGCAATGCAGTTCTTCACTTGGAGCTGGTGTACTTGGTCACCGCCTTTGTACCCTCCGACACGGCGTGCTTGGCCAGCTCCTCGGGCAGCAGCAGCCGCACGGCGGTCTGGATCTCCCGGGAGCTGATGGTGCTGCGCTTGTTGTAATGGGCCAGGCGGGAAGCCTCCCCCGCGATGCGCTCGAAAATATCGCTGACGAACGAGTTCATGATGCTCATGGCCTTGGAGGAGACGCCGGTGTCAGGGTGAACCTGCTTCATTACTTTGTAGATGTAGATGGAGTAAATTTCTTTCCTGGACCGCCTCCTTTTCTTGCCGCCCTTCGCTGGCGCCTTCTTCACCGCTTTCTTAGCGCCCTTCTTGGACGCTTGCTGTGCTTTCTTCTCATTTTTTTTTATATTTCAAAAATACACTTTATTCATAAAATAATTTGATGGTCTGTACAGTTGGTCATGCCATACATACGTAAACATTTACATACAGAGATCAGAATTTACCATTTTTTTAGATACAGGTCTGTACGTTTATCAATCATATGTCCATATATTTAGCTGTGATTGGTTAGGGTGGGACCCAACGTGGATCTGTCAACGAAATGTGAAGTGGATGGTGATTCTGTTCCTGTCAGTCTGACTGAGGGAGATTTGTTTTATATCTGTTTCTGGTCCTCTCTCTGGGCTGGAATTAACACTGAGCTTGCCACTTTTCTAAGTGGTTACACTGCTGCCTCACAGCGCCAGGGACCCTGGTTCGATTCCGGTTTTGGGCGACTGTCTGTGTGGAATTTGCACATTGTCCCCGTGTCGGGTGCTCAGTTTTCCTCTCACAATTCAGACGTGCAGGGAGGTGAATTGGCCATGTTTACTGCCCATAATGTTCCGGGGTGTGTAGGTTAGGTGCATTAATCAGGGGTAAATGCAGAATGGGTCTGGGTGGTTACTCTTCGGAGGGTCGGTGTTGACTTGTTCGACCGAAGTGCCTAACTCTACATTGTAGGGATTCTAAGACTGAGAGTGTTTTCTAGGTTTGGGGTTGATGGAATTCCTTCTCAACTGCACGGAGTTGGAGAGAGATGACAAAAAGCTCCCATTTAAAACTTTTCTTGAGTCACGGGTTGAAAATGCCCGTCTTGACTGTGGGATTGTATATTTCTGAGAACTTGATTGCTAACTGTGGGCCCAGAGACCGATCTGTAACTGTGTGCTTTGCAAGTAACGACAGTTTATCAGAACCACGTTGCTGCAGTTTTTATTTCGGAGTATTGAACTTTCATGCAGGGATTGAGAACATTTCTCAGTTTCATACGAATGCCTGTTAACCAGCAACCGTTAGCATGTTATATATGTATCACTTTAACTTTGTATCTATCGAATCCTTATTTAGACATTTGGCATGAATTCAACACCTGTCCATTGACCTCTGTGTAACAGTCAATTAGTGTTACTTCAAGACAGGTTTTATTCTGTGATGTAAGCGGTAAAACTTCACACCATTTGCCTGCCACTTGGAAATGTTCCTCCGATCTGTGCCTAACCATCTCTGGGAGGTAAAGCATTTTTGTTTACTCTCTTTCACAGTCTTTACAAGCCAGTATGTTACTGGACTGTAACTCAAACTTTCTGAAATGTAACTTGTTGTTTTTACTCTCGAGGTGTCAGTCATTAACATAAGAATGTGTCTCATTTAGTATCGACAATTTTGAGTGTGACCAAACACCACTTTGGGATGTCTCAAAGCAGAAGGCAATAAGAAAAATGAGAAGTCAGTGACATTTTTATCTGCCTGTGTGTACTAAAGTTCTGAGAATGTGTGTTATCAAAATGTTTGAGAGAAAGTGAGGGCTGCAGATGCTGGAGATCAGAGCTGAAAATGTGTTGCTGGAAAAGCGCAGCAGGTCAGGCAGCATCCAAGGAACAGGAGAATCGACGTTTCGGGCATAAGCCCTTCTTCAGGAATGAGAAAGTGTGTCCAGCAGGCTAAGATAAAAGGTAGGGAGGAGGGACTTGGGGGAGGGGCTTTGGAAATGCGATAGGTGGAGGGATGTCAAGGTGAGGGTTATGCCCGAAACGTCGATTCTCCTGTTCCTTGGATGCTGCCTGACCTGCTGCGCTTTTCCAGCAACACATTTTCAACTGTTATCAAAATGTACCTGCCAGTTTTTTTTAATGAATATGAGAACTTTGTTTTAAATCTATACCCGTCAGTTTCTCCAATGTGAATGTTTGAGTGCAGTTTTCAATCTTTACCTGACAGTTTCAACTAAATCAATGGATGAGTGCATTTGAAAGTATCTTTCAATGTGTGCACTGTGAATAAATGAGTGTACTTATAATATTTGGTTCTGTTTAACATGACACTTGCCAGAAACTGCAGGAGCACTTTTTTTACTTCAAGTCTCTGTTGATCAACATGAATAAGATTTTATTTATTGCCATCCATGTCAGGGTAGCATGGTGGCACACTGGTGCCAGGGACCCAGTTTCAATTCCAGACTTGGTTCATTGTGCAAATTGCACACAGACATGTTCCCCGTGTCTGCATTGGTTTTGATACGACATGGGGTAAACCCCTTTGCTAATTTAAAACCAGCAACACAGAAAAGATTTATCCCATGCAGTAATCTGTGAAAATTTGATAGGCCAAGAACTAGTTAAAGTAAAGATTGACAGTTTTATATATTAAAGTATAACAGAGTGATTAACTAACAAGTATTTACAACTCCTTCTTCTAACCTATCTTCTATAATACTAGTCTGATAGAACTCATGATTAAGATTTACAAAACAAAACTGCTTATCTCAAAACCAGCAGCTTTTGGTTCTTTTCTGTATTCGGGTTGTCTTTTGTTCTTCTTGGGGATTGTGCTTCACAGGTCACTGATCGATAAAGGTACCTTTAACAGAGCTAATTTTCAGGCAGGTTTTTTACATGCTGGTGGCTTGGCAATTCTCCTCCCAACTGTTCAATTTTCCCCGGTCTTATACCTCCAGAGCTTCGGATGTGTCATTGACTTTTAAGATTGTTAAAATACACAATTCAAACTGGAATGGAATTTGATATTTTCGGGATATAATTTCAACCAAGTGGTTGAATTTAAATGTTTTTGTCTCCAGGCAAACAGCTACTTGGGTTGTTTGACTAAATGTTATTTTGTCTTTTTTCGGAACACTTAGAGATGTCCAGTAGTTCTACTGGCTGATAACTTTCTTAAAGGTACAGTACACCCACATCTTCATAACAGTTCCCTCTTGGTGCTCTAGTTTCCTTTCACAGTCCAAACATGTGCAAGTTAGCTGGATTAGCCATTGTAAATTGCCCTGCAATATTCAGCAATGCTCAGACTAGGTGGGTTAACTATGGTAAAAATGTGGTTACGGGGGAAGGGTGGGGTCTATATCTGGGTGGGATGTGCTTTGGCGAGTTGTTGCAAGCTGATGGGCCGAATGACCTCTATCTGCACTGGATAAATTTTATGTACTGTAAATGAAAGTGAGACTTTTTATACCACTGTCAGTCTCTGACACTCTAAGCAGTTTGGATAATTTCCACAGTTTATTTGATGGTAAGTTTATGATTGTAAGATATTTTCTGGATTGGTCAGTCTCTGGTCTGAATGTGTACTTTGAATTTATTGTTAACATGTTTATAAAAAGACCAGTATGAGAGTTTTTCATTGTGTCCAATAATCTCTGGGTATCTGTTTAAATGTGTACCTTTCATGTCAATTTTTGATTTCCCTTTGAACCATTTGAAAACAAAGTATGTATTCAGTCATTTCATCTGAGATGTATTCTGTTTTCTCCTGGTGGAAACAAATTAAATTGCAATATTTGTTTCAATCTGGCACTTGGCCTGCTATTTAATTCCTCCAGTTTGGACAAAAAGAATTGATACATGAATTACATACAGTCAGAGAGTCAGACAGCATGTTTAAGCCATGGTGAAATAATTGGATGAATAATTAGTCTGGATTTTTATTTACTTCTTTCCCTCTTAAGTGGAATACATTGTGAGCATGCAATAGGTTCAGTATTTTCTAATAAACAAGTAGAATGTACTTTTTGACCAAGTTGATAACATGCATTTAAAATCTATAGGAAGTTCACTTGTACACTGGGGCTGACACACACTCACACTGTCCTGGATAACTTGGTTAATAAAATGCTAATTCTCCCAACTGAGACCTCTTTGAGTTCATGTTTTTTTCTATTTTTTCCCCAAAAGACCTATTGACCTAACAGTATTTCTGTACTTTGCAAGTTATTCTGTATCCACTGTGTATTGGCACCATCTCACTCTTTGTTCTGTCCAGAAATTATCATTTTCCTTCAAGTCCTTCATTACACAAACAGTCTGCAACTGTTTGTTCTTCTTTGAGTGCAGAACTCATTTTGTTTCTTCCATTCACTGGTAAGATTTTGTTCTTGGGAAGTACTTTGTACCTGTCAGTCTGTGCTACTCAAAGGGACTGTGGATATAGCTTATTGTCCTTCAAAACTCTGCTCAGATGGGACAGACTGTGCACAGATTAGAGCAATATTGACTTGTGAAAAACTTGGAAACTAAAATTTAATGTTGACTACATATGCTGTTGTGTACATGCATTGATTTTTAGATTAGATTAGATTTCCTACAGTGTGGAAACAGGTCCTTCAGCCCAACAGGTCCACACTGACCCTCCAAAGAGTAACCCACCCAAACACCTTTTCCCTCTGAATTATGCACCAAATTGACAATTTAAGCATGGCCAATTCACCTGACCTGCACATCTTTGGACTGTGGGAGGAAACCGGAGTACCCGGAGGAAACCCACACAGACACAGGGAGAATGTGCAAACTCCACACAGTCACCCGAAGTTGCATTCGAACCCGGGACTCTGATGCTGTGAGGCAACAGTGCTAACCACTGAGCCACTGTGCCAAAAGAATTTTGAAAGGAACAGTTGTTATGGTACAGGAAGGATGCCCACACTTGATTAATCCTGCTTCAATCTTCCTGCACTGTGTTACTGAGCAGTTTAAATGTTTGCTGTTAAGTGGACAGCCAGTTAGCAAAGGAGAGAGTTTTCAGTTCATGTTTCGTGAAGTGAATGGGAAAGATCTTAATTTCTTTGACTGTATCTGTAGGATTCACAGACAAGTGAAACCAGAACACAATGTCACAGAAAGGATCTGTGCTGTTCTTCAGAGTCAAGGAGGTAAATGCAATGGACTTTTGCAACTCCGATAGTACGGAGTCTAACTGGGGATAATGATATCAAGGTGTGGCCTTTAGAGAGTCACACAGCTTTACAGCACAGAAACAGATCCTTTGGTCCAAGCTGTTATTGCTGTCCAGAGATCCTGATCTGACCTAGTCCCATTTAAATTAAGATCTCATGACACCAGGTTATAGTACAACAGCTTTTATGTGGGAGAACTATGGCGGAGCAGTGCACTGAAAGCTAGTGCTTTCAAATAAACCTGTTGTCTGAGAAACTGGTGTTGTATGATCCTTAACATTGTCCACCCCAGTGTAATGCTGGCACCTCAACATCATGGCTAGTCTCATTTGCCAGCATTTGGCGCATATCCCTCTAAACTGTTCCTATTCTTGTACATATCCAGGTGCCTATAAAAGGTTGTAATTGTACCCACCACCTCCACTTCCTCTGGTAGCTCATTCCACACAAGCACCACCCTCTATGTGATAAAGTAACCCTTCAGGTCCTTTTTAAATCCTTTCTACACAATTTAAACCTGTGCCCTCTATTTTTGCACGCATCCATACTCAGAAAAAGACCTTGGCTATCACCCTATCATGCCCCTTGTGATTTTCACAACCTGTACAAAGGTCACACCTCATTCTCCGACAGTCCAGGGAACAAAGCAACAGCCTGTTCAGCCTTTCGCTATAATTCAAAACCCCCAATCCTGGCAATGAAGCATACTGATGAGAGTAGAGCAGATGATTTGGTTTACATGTACTTCAGTCAGGCCGTTGTCGAGGCATAACCCCCGACCAGGGATGAAAGACTCAGCAGGCAGGCAGTATTCAGGCAAGTGGTAGGTGTTTATTCAACCAGAAACCGGTTAGTGCAGGTAGACGGCCTCTGAGAGGACAAAAGATAGTCCTCCGAGACTGGCCTCAGAACAGAGGTCTATGACACAGTCTGATTTTACAATAAAAAGCAATATTTTTAATAAACTTTCTGATAACAATCACATACAACTTTATTATGATGTTCCTCTCTCCTACTTTGCATATCCTAATCAATGATGGGCATTTCTATGGACTGCCCCAGGATCCCCTGACATCTCAGAGTTTAGCGGAAATTGTAATCACTTGGCCTTGTGATCTTTCTATGCATCCTATTCATTTTTATTCCAAAGTTATTTACGATACACCTTCAGGTTTCTCTCAGGCTAGCTTGTCCCGCAGGACAGTTAAATGTTGTTATACATTGTATTCCATTTTATCAAGTTCAATTGCTCCTCTGATATAATTAGGACAGTGGGGAATATATGAAGAAAAAACAAAGGACAGCTTGTTTTGTCTTACTTGCCATAGACTTGTAATTTTAATTTTTATTATAAAAAGTTAGTTACAAAGTGTGAAGTAACTTATTTGCCCCAACTGTTAACACTTTGTGATTAATGGATTGTGAGCAATCTATTTTGTTCTGGGAATAAGAGAAGGTGTTACCTAAAGCTAACTAACCTTCACTTCCAGGTTTAAATGCTTCTTTTCCTATTTATACTTTGGTATTATGCACCTATTTTTTATGCTGAAAACTACTGTGATGATGCTAAGACTCTCAATGAGAATTTTTCGTAATATTCAAACTTACTTAAAGAAACGGATAACTTTAAGATAACTTTAGCTATTACACCTTCAGCTGTTTTAGGGCATTAATGGGCTGTAACTAGCACCTGGTGTCTGTTCAGTAACTGGGACAATTACCCTTTCATTTAATGTGGCTGGAGTTACTCATTTAGCGGACCTTCGGTCTGCTTGTCAGAACTGTTTCGAATTGGAACAGGCTGGGTCCTTGGAGTGGCTTGTTCAATGGTATCATTTTAACTTATTGTGTGAGTGGGCTGTTTAGCTTAGATTCTGCCTGCCATTCTGTTTCACAACCTGCTGTTTAATTCTACTTTACACTTATACACCAGTTTGTGTCAACAGACATGGGCTACTCTATCTGGCCTGGTACAGGCCACCCCGACAGCCTTTGACAAAGTCCCATATAAAATACTGGTCCAAGATTGGCTCTTGGAGTCTTAAGCAAACTGGATCTGAAATTAGCTTGCAGACAGGATGCAAACTATGATGGTGGAGGGTTGTGTTTGTGATTGGAAGCCTGTGACCAGTGATGTATCACAGGGATCAGTGCTGAGACCCTTGCTGCTTGTTGTGGACATATTAACAATTGGATGTGAATGTAGCATGTATAATTAGTAAGCCTGCAGATGAAGTTTTCGTGTGGATGTATTAAATGTTTCAGTGTAGCCTTAGAGTGCAAAGGGCCTGTCCCTATGCTGTATTGTTCTTTGCTCTATGACATGAAAGTTGGCGGTGTTGTTGACAGTGAGGGGGATGGTCTCAGGCTACAGTATGAGGACATTGGGTACTGCAATGACAGATGGAATTTAATCCTGATAAATGTGAGGTAATGCATTTTGGGTGGTCTAATAAGGGAAAGAATTATACAATGAAGGATTGGTCCCTAGGGAGTACTGAGGAACAAAAGAACCTTGGTGTCCAAGTCTACATATCCCAGAAGGTGTCAGCACCAGCAGACAAGTTGCTGAAGAAGGTATACAGAATGCTTTCCTTCAGTACCGGAGCTGTTGAATATAAGAGCGAGGAAGTCTTATTCCACCTTTATAAAACAGATCAAATACTGTGTGCAGTTCTGATTTGTCACAATTCTAAAGGATGGGATTGACTGCAGCCGATGTAGTGGGTTGGAAAGTTTCCGTCAAAAGGGGAGGTCGTATGAGCTGGGTTTGGTTTCCTTGGAGCTGAGGAGGTTGAGGGAGGATCTGACTGAGATATACTAAATTGTGGAAGATGTAGGCAGAGTAGATTGTGAGAATCTTTCTCTTTTTGGCTGATGTGTCTGAGACCAGAGGGCACAAGTTGAAGTTGTGGGGAAAGCAGTTTAGCAGATATCTAAGAAAAATATTTTGATGTAGATGGTGGGTAAAGTTTGTAATATGCTGCCTGAGAGTGTGATGGAATACTCTCACAGCATTGAAGCAGCATCTGGATGTGCCATTAAAGAAACCAGGGCATAGTTGGCTGTGGGCCAAGTGCAGGTCAATGGGATGAATGCAGTTTGGTGATTGTTGGACATCATGGACATGGTGGACTGAAGGGTCTGTTTCTATGCTGTATGACTCTATAACTATAAAATCCTTTTAAATGTTTTCTGCACCATCTCAAGTTTAACAACATCCTTCCTGGTGAAGGGTGATATGCACTGTATGACATCCTGACAGCCCAACTCCTGCACTCAATGTTCTAACCAATAAAGACAAGTATGCCCAATGCCTTCTTCACCGCCCTGTCCACTGGTGACTCTATTTTCAAGAAAATATGCACCTGCACTCCTCGGTCTCATTGTTCAGCAACGATCCCCAAGACCCCACTATCAAGTGTACAAGTCCTGCCCTGGTTTGTCTTATCAAAATCTAACACCTCACATGTATCCAAACTAAACTATCTGCCACTTCTTGGGCCCACTGACCCACCCGATCAAGGTCAGAATTAGTATTTCTTTCTCAGTGCACAGTGATATAATTATTTGAAGACTGTTGAAGTAAAGGTAGGTGTTAATTATCCTGGTCTGTATTGTGATGATGCTCACCATCATTGGGACACAATATGTGGCTCTACGGAGAGGAGGAGTAAGGGAGAAGGACTTTGATTTTCTCTCAAGCAGTGGAGGAAAGTGCAACAGTCAAACTAAGATCTTTGAAGAATGAAACTGTTGAATTCTTCTCGCAAAAAGATAAAATGAGCACCTCCAGTAAGCTCCCTTATCCTGTGAGAAGTTACAGGGAGATAGTCACACCTTGGGGACAAGAAAATGGCCAATGGGTCACAGTCAGGGGACTGAAAGGGAACTAGCAGACAGCACAGGGATCCCCTGTTGCCATTCTCCTTAACAACAAGATACCGTTTCAAATAGTATTGGTTTGGGGCAGACTTACCAGTAAGTCTCTGGCACACAGTCTGTCCCTGTTGCTTAGATGTGAAGTGGGGAGAGGAACAGCGCATTAGTCATTGGGTTCTCCATAGTTAAAGGGACAGATATGATGTTCTGTGGGAAAGAGAGAGATTCACGGTCGGAGTATTGCCTCCCAGGTGCCAGGGTTCATGATGTCACAGATCGTGTTTTTGGGATCCTTGAGGAGGAGCGGGAGCTGCCCAAGTCATGGTCCACATAGGCACTAACAACATAAGTAGGACAACGGATGCGGATTTAAGGCAGAAAGTCAGGGAGCTAGGGTAGAAGCTTGGAGCTAGAACAAGCAGAGTTGTTAACTCTGGCTAGTGCCCATGCCACATGCTAGCAAGGCGAAGAATCGGGAGAGAGGATTTCAACATGTACCTAAAGGGATGGGGTGGGAGGGAGAGTTTTGGATCCCTGAGGAAAAAGGGACCTTTGGGTAGGTGGGACTTCTACAAACATGATGGTCTACACCTGAAGCAGAGAGGTACCAATATCCTGGGGGAAGTTTGCTAATGCTCTTCAGGGGGGTTTAAACAAATTCAATAGGGGGATGGGAACCTAAATTGTAGTTCCTGTGTCCAAAGTTGAGCGTAGTGAGATCAGAAATATGGTTTCAATGTTACAGGAGTGCACCAGCAAACAGGAAGGTGGTTTGAAGTGTGTCTACTTCAATGCCAGGAGCATGCAGAATAAACTGGGTGAACTTGCAGCATGGGTTGCTATCTGGGACTTTGAGGTTGTCGCCATTTCGGACACATGGATCAAGCAGGGACAGGAATGGTTGTCATAGGTTCTGGGATTTGGATGTTTCTGTATGGACAGAGAAGATGGCAAAAGAAGGGGAGGTAGGGCATTGTTAGTTAAGGACAGTATTACGGCGGCAGAAAGGATGCATGAGGACTTGTCTAATGAGGTAATATTGGCTGAGGTGAGAAACAGGAAAGGAGAGGTCACTCTGTTGGGAGTTTTTTATAAGCCTCAGAATAGTTCCAGAGATGTAGAGGAAAGGATTGTAAAGATGATTCTGGAATAAGAGTCAATGTAACAGGGTAGTTGTTCTGGGAGACTTTAAATTTTCAAAATATTGACTGAAAATGGGTCAGTTTTTGTCCAATGTGTGCAGAAGGGTTTCCTGACACAGTGTGTAGACAGGCCAACCAGGTGCGAGGCAACAATGGATTTGGGACTGGGTAATGAACCCGGCCAGATGTTCGATTTGGAGGCAGGTGAGCATTTTGGTGAGCGTGACCACAATTTAGTTATGTTTACTTTAGCGAAGGAAAGGGATAGGTATATACCACAGGGCAAGATTCATAACTGGGGGAAAAAGCCATTATGGTGCGAGTGGGCAAGATTTATGATGCATAGGATGGGAAAGGAAACCGCAGGGGATGGCACAATTGAAATGTGGAGCTTATTCAAGGAACAGCTACAGTGTGTCCTTGATTAGCGTGAATCTGTCAGGCAGGGAGGACGTGGACGAGTGAGGCAGCCTTCGTTTACTAAGGAAGTTGATCTCTTGTCAAGAGGAAGAAGAAGGCTATGTTACGATGAGACGTGAAGGCACAGCAAAGGTGCTTGAGAGTTACAAGATAGCCAGGAAAGACCGAAAGAGAAACTAAGAAGAGCCAGGAGGGGACA
>NC_057759.1:6481017-6516607 GCF_004010195.1 Chiloscyllium plagiosum
CCTGTGACAAGTGATGTGCTACAAGGATCACTGCTGAGTCCACTGCTTTTCATCATTTATATAAATTATTTTAGTTAAAAAAATGACAGAACATGAACAGGTTTATTCCAAAAGGTTTATTTAGAAGTACAAACTTTCAGAGTGCTGCTCCTCCATCAGGTGTCTGTATTTAGAAAGCTTGTCCTTCCAAATAAACCTGTTGGAGTATAACCTGGGTGTTGTGTCATTTTTAACTTTGCACACCCTAGTACAGCACCTGCACTTCCACATTATTATGAATGATTTCGATGTGAGGTTGCAGTTATTGTTAGTAAGTTTGCAGATTACACAAAAATTATAGGTGTACTAAATTGCAAAGAAGGCTACTTCAGAATACAGCAGGATCTCGATCAGATGGGCCACTGGATCCAGGGGTGGCATATTGAGTTCAATTTAAATCGATATGAGGTGCTGCAATTTGGAAAGGCAAATCAGGGCAGGACTTACACACTTAATATTAAGGTCCTGTGGAGTGTTGCTGAACAAACAGACGTTGGAATGCAGGTTCGTTTTTGCTTGAACGTCGAGTTATAGTTAGATAGGATAGCAAAGAAGGCATTTGATATGTTTTACTGGTCAGAGCTCTGCTTATGTGACTTAGGAGAACATGTTATGGGTGTACAGAACATTGGTAATGCCACTTTTGGAATATTATGTGCAATTCTGGTCTCTCTACTATAAAAAGAATGTTGTGAAACTTGAAATGACTATTTAAGATAGTTTTTGGTCCGAAGACAAGGCCTACAATTTGGGAAGAAATATAGCAAGACAGGAAAGCTGCAAACAGATCCAAATTCAGCAAATGACAGCGAAAAGGGATTTAACTAACAAAGAACAAATGAAAAAAAAAGAGTAATGTTGTGGAAACCATTCGAAAAAACTGCTAAAACACTAATAAATGTGTAAAGAGAGAAATGAACATTAATAGGTTGGCAAAGAGGACCATATGCCACTTACAACATTAAAGAAGGGAGTTCAAAATGGGTAACAAAAATGTCTCAAAAATCATTAACATACTATTGTTCTCTGTCCACAAATGTTAACGCAACTAACAAAGTAGTGATATTGAAGAGTTTAGTGAGAGGGAAGAACTGAACTAAATCAGTATTATTTGGGAAATGATGTTGGGACATTGGACAGGATTGAAGGTTGTGAAACACCAGTCCTTGATCATCTACATCCCAGAGTATTTAATGTAGTGGGCTGAGTAATAGTGGGTTCAGTGATGGTCATGTTCCAAGATTCTATAAGCTCTGCAATAATTTACACAGATTGGGGGCTAGGTAGTGTAAGCAATCCAATGGAAAAGGGAGTTAGATATAAAATTGTGAACTATAGACCAGTCAGCCTGCAGGGAAAAAATCAAAATGAAAGCTTCAATTGCGAAGCATTTGACAAAACAGTATTCAGGATCTGCTAGAATCAGCATGGACATGAAGGGCCTGTTCCAGTGCACACTGTTCTGTCTTCTAAGCTTGACAAACTGACTGACCATCTTTGAGGATGTAAACAGTAGAGCTGATGAGAGTATAACAGTTACTGAGGAGAAAAAACTACAACTAACTCCCTGGACACCGCAGCAAAGGCTGAAAGGAGGAGACATTCTATCCCTCCACACTTACATTTGGTGATATTTCTGGCGTGTGACTGTGTGAATGTGAATATTGTGTCAGAGAGGCTGTCAGAAAAGGGCGGACGGTTAGTCGAACGTAACTGTGTTTGTGTGTCCGCGAATATTATGATATTTCTGGGTCTCTCTGGTGAAAATCAAAAACATTTTCAATTCAACCTATTCCCCGGCTCCCCCACTCGACCCCAAAGGTAGAATTTAAGACAATATATTTGTTGATTTCAAGATTTCAGTCTAAAAGTACCGACAATGTCAGCGCTCAGCTCAAAGAGCTCGATCTATGCGGCAGCAAAATGCGTTTAACTCGACAGCGGAGCCATCTATTCGAGTGAAAACATTTCAGTCGCAACCCTTCCCTTGTCTGGATCAGGAGCGATCGAGCCTGGTTCACTGGAGATGCGGAATTTCAGAGGAATCGGAGAGTTTAGGCCTTTAGAGAAACACAGAAAGGCAGCAGGAGCAGGGAGCTGACGGCGGGTTGTCCCTGCGCCGTCCGCTCGCTGCCTTGAAGTTGCTCAGTGCCGCCCCCAGCAGCTTCATTGCTGACCCAGTTCAGACTGTCCCAGAAAGAGATTCAGCGCAGAGTTCTCAACAGGAGCGACAGTGCAGCCGCCGAAACGGCCCCTCCAGCCGCCGCTCCCACCAAAACCAAGGCTCCCAAGAAGAAGGCGGCGGCTCCCAGGAAAAAAACACCCGGTCCCGGGTTGGGAGAGCTGATTCTGAAGGTTGTCGGGGATATCAAGGACCGCAAAGGGACGTCTCTGTCCGCTGTAAAGAAGGGGCTGGAGAGAAGCGGGATCGATGTGGGAAAGCGAAAGGCACAGATCAAGATGAGTATCAGGAGGTGCCTGGCGAACGGCTCCCTTGTTCTGGTCAAGGGCCATGGCGTCTCCGGCTCCTTCAAACTCCCAAAGAATCCAGTCAAGGCAAAAGCGGGAAAGAAGGCGGGAACATCCGCCAAGAAACCGGCCGTGAAGAAATCACCGGCCAAGAAGGTGACAGCAAAGAAATCCCAGACCAAGAAGGCGACAGCAAAGAAATCCCCGGCCAAGAAGGCGACAACCAAGAAGTCCCCAGCCAAGAAAGCGAGCGGCAAGAAGGCGGCACCGCCAAAGAAAGCGGTGAGCAAAGCAGCGCCAAAGAAACGGACTCCCGTGAAGAAGGTGAAAAAGGCCAAGGGCCCTAAAACCCCCAAACCCCTCAGCAAACCGGCTAAAAGCAAGGCCAAGCCCAAAGCGAAAGTGACCAACACAGCAGCAAAAAAATGAACCCGTCAGTGTAATATGTAACCGTCTGAACCCAAAGGCTCTTGTCAGAGCCACCCACATCTCTCAGGAAAGAGCTGAGCCCGAATCAAATGTTCCGTGTCCCGGTGCCGAGCGCAGACCTACCTTAGATATTATTTGATCTGAATAACTCAAATACACACACCCGTGAAGAAGGTGAAAAAGACCAAGGGCCCTAAAGCCCCCAAATCCCTCAGCAAACCGGCTAAAAGCAAGGCCAAGCCCAAAGCGAAAGTGACCAAGACAGCAACAAAGAAATGAACCAGTCGGTGTAACATGTAACCATCTGAACCCAAAGGCTCTTATCAGAGCCACCCACATCTCTCGGGAAAGAGCTGAGCCCGGTTCCAATGTTACCCGTCCTGCCACCGAGCGCAAATCTTCCTTAGATATTAATTGATCTGATTAACTCAAATACACTCATGTCATGTTTTACGAGAGCGGAGACCTGTGAATGGGGAGGTATCATATAGGGAGGGTTTATTGATCTCCATCTGGTTATTTCACTTCGCGACTTAGAACTGTACCCAGTCACGAATGTGACATATTGTAGTGTTTGTATTTCACTGACCCGTTCAGGAATGTTACTTTGTTCAGTTTTGATTCTGAGACCCTGCGGATGTTTTCATGGCGCGTTCCTTCCATCTGCCTGTTAACAGACAGTTCAGGCAACAATTCCACATTGTCTTCGGGCTAATTACAATCTCGGGGTTATAAAAAAGATCCAGGGGCACCACGTTGGTTCAGTGCTTTGCACTGCTGCCTCACAGCGCCAGGGACGTCTGTGTGGAGTTTGCACATTCTCCCCGTGTCTGCGTGCGTTTCCTCTGGATGCTCCGATTTCCTCCCACAGTCCAAAGATGTGCATGTCAGGTGAATTGGCTATGGCTAAATTGCCCATAGTGTTAGGTGGATTAGTCAGGAGTAAATGTAAGGAAAGGGTCTGGGTGGGGTTGCTCTTTGGAGGGTCGGTGTGGACTTGTTGGACCGAAGGGCCTGTCTCCACACTGTGGGTAATATAATCATAAAGTGAAATTCTGTCCTTTTATCGGTGTACACTGCATTAGCTTTTAACATGTTTAAATTGGCGGGATTGTTTCGATTGATTCACGGCGGGTAAACGTTCGGCTGTTCAGTTTGTCTGGGCTGTTTTAAACCCCGCCTTTCCTCCCGCCTATTACAGACAGATCAGGCAATGATCCGCCACCTTCAGAATCAGAGAGAGAGAGAGACAGACATACTTTTCAGAGCCACTAAGCCATCCGGGGAAAGCGGGAAGCGATCGCAGTTTTTGGAACATGGCTTTGAATAATATTAAAGGGGGACGGGCGTCACATTAGTAATGCATTTCAGGGGAGTTAATTGAAGACACAGATCGCACAAACGGCAGTGATTAGAATATACGCTGTTGTGAATGTTATGTAATTTTCACATGCTTCATTATAGTAGTGCAGTACTAATACCAGATTAAATCCTCCCTTGGTGTTCCCACCAGATCTAACTATATGATCATTGCTGAGAAAGCGGGCGGGAAAACATGGCGCCAAATCATCAACCGTTTTCTTCCAGATTTGAAAATCCTGCCAAAATGTAGATCAGAGAAGGGAGCTTTACGGAAAACAATGCAAACGTATTTAGTCATTAATTTGCTATTTTTCTTTCGGGTAACGAGACTAGAAGCTATTTGAAGGATTCAAGATTGTCTTCGGAGGGAATGAATACCCTCATTCAGCCCTGTGAGGATTTCATGAACGTTCTTCGGCGTGAGCGCATTAATAACGAACACCGCCTTTAGGTTTTATTTTAATACCGTGCTCCCTTATTGCAAAAGCTCCACATTAACAATTCCAGTCCGGCAACTGTTCTGGTTTGATCTCGGTTCGTTTTGAAAGCTTCTAACCGACAGCAGAAAGCCTCATTTACACTATTCTGCAACACAACAGAACCCGCGTGGAGTTTTGGAAATTAAAAAAATAAATGTGTAATTTATCCACCCGTGGGTCTGTAAGAAAAGGAGCACTTCGTTAGTTTCCCAGTGGTGACACTCAGGGCTCAGACCTCAACCGGGGCTTGTCGCTCCCAGAATAATCAAATATTAGAGAGTGACTTGAGCAAATAGAAAGAAAACAGATTCACTGGTGTTTAATATGCTCCCGAGAGTAAGGGAGAAGAGAGGGCACATTCTCTTCTCTTGATGCCAGCGCCAAATCATCAATACCTTTCCTTCCAATTTGAAAAGCCCGCCATTCCACAAATAACGGAGTATGTATTACATAGAAAAATGATGTAATAAAAAGGAGAACGTTGTTCAGAGGGGAATTCATCAATACTTGTTAATTAGGTTAATTATATATACTTCATTCTGGATCAGTGGTGCTGGAAGAGCACAGCAATTCAGGCAGCATCCGAGGAGCTTCAAAATCATTTCGAAGCTCCTTGGATGCTGCCTGAATTGCTGTGCTCTTCCAGCACCACTGATCCAGAATCTGGTTTCCAGCATCTGCAGTCATTGTTTTTACCTTATATATACACTTCAGACGATCTCTCTCGCTTATTCATTTGCCGAACTGCATCTATCTCTTTCTACTTTTTTTTCTCTTTTTTGGACCTAAAGAACTGGCAGAAACAAAAACAAGCGCCAAGAACTGCAATTAATCTCTTCATTTCACATTTTGAAAGCACTCCGATATGTTGATAAAACATTACAGACCGTTCTTCCGACTGAGCTCATTAATCGTCTTTAGACAATATTTTAATGTCGCCCAGCCTTTTTGCACTAGTTCTGACATCAGCAAAAACTCCACATTTGTCATCCCAGTCCTGCAGTTGCTCTGGTTTGATCTCGGTCCATTTTGATAATCTCTCACCGACAGCAGAAAGCCTCATTTACTGTAATCTGATATCGGAGAAAACAACGCCAGAGACCCAGGTTCGAGTCTACGAGGCATAGAACTAAAGGCATGGACCGCCAATCGTGAGATGTATCTGCTCCTAGTAGATTGCTCAAAGACGGAGACACGTTTCTTTTTGGTTTGCCTGGGGAGATATTCACCGTTCATATCCCACCGTGAATGGTGGCTCCGGAACTGACATTTGAAGTGCTCATCCAAATACTTTTTAAAGGTTAAGGTTTCTGGCCTCCACTACCTTCGCATGCAGTGTCTTCCAGATTTCCACCACTTGCTGAGTGAGAAGATTTTTCTGAAATTCCCTCAATATCTTTATATCTAACCCTTCACCACAGCGAGAATCCTTACCCTGACCATATCATTACCCAAGCATCACTTGTGATTGCTCGCTCAAACAAGGGAAACAGCTTCTCTCTATTCACCCTGTCCCACACGCCTCATAAATCGTTTATACTTCAATCATGTGTTCCCACCGCAGTCATCTCTGCTCTAGAGAAAACATTCCTTTTTTTGGAAGTAATATTTGTGCTTTAATCCCAATCCCCAATATTGCGCTGGATTTATCACTGCTGCTGTCACAGTCAGTTTAATGTGTATAATTTATTCCTGCATCCTTAGGGGCATGCGCAATGCTGCCCTTCCTCCAAAGCTGACTGTTCCTGAGTAGAGGAGCGCATGCGTGAGGCCCTCCCCCAGCGCTGCCATTGAGGGGTATTTACTCAGTGAGTGCAAGAGGTTTGTTTGAAACAGACCGCAATGGAGAGATCAGCGCCCAGGGAAGCGAGGGAACAGCAGGCTCCTTCCAACAGCACATCGGGATGGGAGCCTGGGACACGGAGGGGGCTCCGAGACCGGGATTGATTCGGGGTGAGTTCAGGGAGAACCGGGGGCTGTTTGTAAGAGGCCGAGCGGAGCAGGAACTGGTCCCGGAACTTGGAGTGAGCGGGCTGGGGGGAAGAGAGAGGCCTTTCTCGGGCTGTGTGTGGGCCTGCTGAGGGAGGCAGAGCGGGAAGAAGCTGCTGTGGGACATTCTTGTGGTTTTTAATCCCCTAAACTCTGATGGGAATTCATTGTTTGGCTTCTATTTCATGCTGTTTGTTGCGAATAGACATGGAATAGTAGGTAATTAAATGACAGTATATCTAAATATGATAGTAGTGCCTGTTGTTCTTCCTTCAACAGTTAATGTATTGGGAACTGAATATTGAACTTGCAGATGTTGGTTAGTTTTTATACCATAGTAAATTTTTTAGAATTTCGCAAACAGAAAAAAAGACTGGGAGGAGCTCAGAGCGAGAGTGTAACCAGTCCTTGCTCTGTTCACATTGCCCTGATTAAAAACAAAGAATTACTTAGCTGATGGTGATTTACAGGAAATATCCCTCTTGTCTTCCTCCAGGCAAATGATTGATGACCAAGACAACGTAATATTTCCTCAGTACAAAGCCAAGTGTGACCAGCTGCTTCTAACAACCAGCAGGTATGTTACTGTTGTCAGATTGGAGAACATCCTTTCCAGAGTCAGAGTGGATTGAGTCAGATACACATTGAGCTTAATTTCCAGAAATACACATTCAATCCAAGCGTCAAACACAATTGATGCAATATATTTTTTGATTATGCCCGAAACGTCGATTCTCCTGTTCCCTGGATGCTGCCTGACCTGCTGCGCTTTTCCAGCAACACATTTTCAGCTCTGATCTCCAGCATCTGCAGACCTCACTTTCTCCTCAAAGATTTCTCCCTATACTCAATGCACAACAGCTCAGTTCCAATAAATGCCATGATGCTTAGTCAATTATCATTTGCAACATCAGAAAAGGGATAGATTGTATCCTCTTATGAAATTTCCATTCAGGAACTGTATTAACTCCACATGTAATGAAGGCAATTTTAAAGTTACAGTCAAGGTGAACAAACAGATCATTCTGTTACATTGTTACAGCAAGGATTTCTGAAGATATAGAAGGAAACTTTGGCATTATCAGTAACTGAGAAGGACAAAATTAATCTTTTGATAAATAGAAGTCCTATGTGAAAGGCACAACAACTAAACAGTGTAAATTCCCAATGAACCTCTGAGCCAAAGCCTGACGTACACACAACCACCATCTCCAACCCACCCTCTTATGTGTGCTTGCATACATATGCACACACACCATTTTCTCACACACAACTACTGACTGATTTACAATTGTTGCAAATTTGTACGCCATCCTGAAATACTCATTCCAACATCTAAAAGTAATGAAAATCCATATACACCACAACTAGCAGAAAACATTTCATCAAACTGATTTCGACTCTCAGATCTCAAGTCAAAGAAACTTACAGCACAGAATCAGTCTCTTCAAATTATTAAGTCTGACTGATCAAAGACAATCTATAACAACATAACAGTTGACTGAGCTAACAATTCTAATTTCTTTCAACCAGCAGTCCATTTTTGTAAAACTATTATGGCAGCAGAGAAGCTGTCAACTCCATCTGTATCGTAACCTCATTCTCCATTTCATCATTTTGTAATTATTTTATTTTTCTGTACAGCAAGAAAGTTTTTTTTTTAAATTATTCTGTATGTATTTTGAAATTCCTTTTGATTTTCTATGAAGAGCCCTGCATTCCTCTTGACCCTCCCTTCATTAAAGTACAAAAAAAAGCAAGTCATTAGAATTGGATCATTACTATTTAAAGCATTTCAGAATGAAAGAGAGAGCCAAAATTGGTTGGTTTGTTAAGCTGCTCAATTTTTTTTTCAACATGAGTTGACATTTAAATTTTCAAATTCAATTTATTGAACTATTCTTCACAGAATGGTGGAAAATAAAAGTCCTTTTCATTTTCCCCCTCCCTACCATAGAGCAACACAAGAGTCTGCTAGTGGCTTGCACCAGATCCTGTCCACATTGATAAATAAAATAGAATTGGCCAATTCTCTTTCCTGTACAAGGAACACTGGTCAGTCAGCTGCAATGCAGTTGAAGTGTTCACTTCGTTGCAAATGGGTTCAGTTAATACTGATTCATTGGTTAAAATATGTCACAATGCAAAAATTGATAGCATTCTGAAAACCAGACCTTGATATCCCTATTGTTCCCGGTTAGTCTCTGCACTATAGGAGTTGCAAAAGTCCATTGCTTTTCTCCCCTTAATTCTGAAGAAAAGCAAAGATGTTTTTCTGCTGCAATGTGTTGCATGTTCAGTTGTCCATGGATCCTACAGGCTAAAGCTAAAGAACATTGGCTGTGGACATTATTGAACGACATGTGCAGTGCTAGAGATTAACAGATATACAAACACATCCACTTTCACAGACAGGAGCTGAGTCCAGTGGCAATGGATAGTACCTTATTCGTGTCAAGTAGCACAAGTTTGAACACTGAAGTACAGTAGCAGTTACTAAAAGTGACATGTTTCAATTTGGATGACACTGAAGCACTGTGAAACACAATAACCAAGAATAAGGAGCACATTGATATCTCGTATCAGAGAGTGAATGAATCTCATTCTCACACTGGGCCTGGTGCTGATGAACACACACTTTCTCCACACTCCACATTGTGTTTGAGGGCCTGAGTAATGCAGAAGCATTTCCATACTTTTTTAATATAGGAAACACTGATTTATAAGGCATTAAACCCACCTCATAAAGTGTATCAGATCATGACATGCAGAACGGGAAACACAAAGCGACTTAAAAAAAGTGTCAGTGTGATATAGACCAGTGCCACTCCTTTAAAGTGATATAGATTGGCAGCACAACAGAAAACTCACTCACACACAGCCAGTTAATGCTGAAAGGGAAAAAAAAAAGAAATTTAGGCCCAGGTATTTCCAAATATGGACAGTTATAAATTGATTCACCAAACCACTAATCGTTTCAGTTAGTGTCAGATGTTATATCTTAGTGTCCAGCAGCAACTGATAAAGATTACTGCAGACACAAAATATTTTAAAAAGTCTGAATGCAATAAAATTCAGATTCATGGCAAAGATAACATCAATCCCTCAATCACAAAAGGTTAGTGAATATTGATCAAATTTATCCTACACTCAGACCAAAAAAAACACAACTGAACATGGAAAGAGAATGAAATACACATACTCTACCTGATGCTGTTGCCCACAGAACAAAACTGGTACTATAGTTATCAAAGGGCAGCAGGTCAGGCAGCATCAAAGGAGCATGAGAATCAACGTTTCAGACATAAGCCCTTCTTCAGGAATCCTGAAGAAGGGCTTATGCCCGAAACGTCAATTCTCCTGTTCCTTGGATGCTGCCTGACCTGCTGCGCTTTTCCAGCAACACATTTTCAGCTCTGATCTCCAGCATCTGCAGTCCTCACTTTCTCCTATAATTGTCAAAGACAGGTAACTGCAGAAATAATCTCAAATTATCATTTAGATAGAGATACTGGCAGTGAGTGGATAAAGTTCAGAATCCCAACAGTTTCTGGAAACTAGTATGGAGAATAGGTGAAGAACAGAATGTCCCAGTCTGGACACAAATGGGCTGAATGGCTGTACCAATTCTGTGACTCTACCATAAATTTCATAATGCAGAAGAGATTAAGGCCCATTCACAACACCCTAAAATCTAATATCACAGAATCAATCACAGTCACAGAGAATTCTTTTTCCTAAATTCATTCATGGGATGAGAGAATCACTGGTGAGGCCAGCATTTATTGCCCATCCCTAACTGCCCAGGGGGTAGTTATGTGTCAGACACCTTGCTGTGGGTCTGGAGACACATGTAGGCCAGACCAGGTAAGGATGGCAGCTTCCTTCCTTAAAGGGCATTAGTGAACCAGATGGCAAATAAGAATAGATTCCTTGTCACCATTGGACTCATAGAATATTATTGGCTGTCAGCGAATTAAGCAACTTTTGATGCATGAGAGTTGAAAGTGACTGGTACTGATTGAGCACTTGACGTTCAGTCACACAGCACAAACTGACAAGGTTAGCTCAATTCCTGAACTCTCTCGTGGACACAACAAAAACTGACAGGCGGTGATTGATAGCTGCTCTCACACATTCACTCTGTAGAAACTGAAAGGGAGAGCATGATACTTAAGCACACAACCCCAAACCCCCACACACACTTCAAAAACACTGGCAGGTACAATCTGATAAATGCATTTGAAAATTTATAAACTAGACATTGACAAATACAGATTCACAGCTACATCTTGAGTTACACAGAGCAGAATATAACAGGGACAGATTGGTCAATCACACTCAAATGCACATGGCAGGACATTTCCGAGGAAGACATTCTCATTCACAAAGCAGAAAATTATTGGAACAGATTGATAACACGCTATTTCAAATTACTTAAATTGACGTGTATGGTTTGATAATGACACTCTGATATTCACAGGAGAAACTGACAGGTAGAGATTGATAACAGAAGAAATCAGTGTTACATTTGAGGTCTAGTGACCCTTTCTCAGAACTGAGTGTGTGCATTTTCCTAGCTGCCACGTGGTCTTCTCTATTCTTGGAAAACTGAGTGTAGATTGGATGTCCACTTGCCAAACACCGACATTCCGTCCAGAAAACAAGACCCTGAGCTTCCGCTTGCTGCAGTGCTCCAGCTCAAACTCAGAGCAAGCTGGAAGAACAGCACCTCATTTTCTGGTTGGGAACACAACAGCCTTCTGGACCCAATATTGAGTTCTATAACTAGGGCTAGAGCTTTCCCATGTCATTACCCAGAACCTCTCACACCAGGCCTTGTTGTCACAAGGTCTGCTATTATACACCAACAGTCACTAACAGTCCCTGTTAATAGTGATTCATCTTCCTCGTCTGACCGTGATCTTTGGATTCTATATCCATCTACCATTTACTCCTGACCCTTCAACATACCCTACCTTCTGCAGAAAAACTAATCATTTCCTGGCTACCATCAGTTCTCAGGAAGGGTTACTGGACTGGAATTTTTAACTCTGATTTCTGTCCACAGACTCTGTCCAACCTGCTGAGCTTTTCCAGCAATTTGATTTTGTTTCTGATTTCCAGCATCTGCAGTTCTTTTGGTTTTCATTTAGAGATTAATAACTATATTTTCATATTCACAGAGCAGAAACTACCAGGGAAAATTGATAACTACATTCACATGTTCCCAAAAGAAAATTTGTCAGGCAAACATTGATAAATACACTCACATTTACAATTCGGACCCTGATTGGGAAGGATTCTTAACTAAACCTTCACAAAGCAAAACCTGACAGGGACTGTTAGTTTTTAACTTCTCCTATTCACATAGCAGAAACTGGCAGGCTTAGATTGACAATTACTCAAACATATTCACCAAGCAGATATCCTCAGGAGGCTAAGGAAATTCACCGTGTCTATAACGACTCCTGCAAATTTTTATCGATGCACCACCTATTGATGTGTCACAGTGTGGTATGGCTACTGTTCTGCCCAAGACCACCACGGTCAGTTGTGAACAAAGCCCACTGAAAGCAGCCTTCCATCCAAAGGCTCCATTTATACTTCCTCCTGTGTTGGGAAAGCAACCAGCATAATCAAAGACCCATCTTACTCCGGTTCTATACTCCTCCACCCTGGTCTGTCAGGTAGAAAATACAGAAGTTTGAATATACCGTCCAACAGATTCAAGAACTGATTCTGTGCTGTTATTAGACTTTTGAATGGACCTCTCAAATTTTAATGTTATTCTCTCTCTCTCTCTGCACCATTAACACTGTATTCCAGATTCTGTTCTATTGCCCTAATGCACTTTTAATGATATGATCTGCCTGAAAGGCACTCAAAATAATACTTTTCATTGTATCTCTGTGCATGAGACAATAATAAATCAGATCAAATCAAGTGGATAACTACACTCACATGTCGCAGAATCTGAGAGGTACAGATTGATAGCTACAGTCACACAACCTGGCACGAAAAGATGAATAAATACATTCAAACCCTGACATTACAGCACCTGACAGGAAGGATTGATAACTAAACTCTCTTATTCAAAAGCAGAAATTGATAGTGACAGATGAAAGCTCAGCTCACACATTCACATAGCATAAACTGGCAGGAATTGACAATTACACAGACATATTCACCAAGTAGAAACTGACAGCTGTAGATTGATAACTATATTTATGTATTCACACAGCAGAGTCTGAAAGGTACAGATTGACAATTACACAGGTAGAAATTGACATGTAGAGAATGACAACTGTACTATTCACATATTGACAGGGAAGAATCTGACAGGGATAGATTGGTATTGACTCTCCCAAATTGACGTCGTAGAAACAGGTTGACAATGACACTCTGGTGTCAAATACCAAAACCTGACAGGTATTGATGGATAATTGCACTGAGAAATTGATTATAGCTAAAACTGACAGGTGGAGATCAATATCTACATTCACACAGAAGATACTGACAGGTACAAATTGATGACTGCATTTAATATTCATAAAGCAGAAACTGGCAAGGAGATACTGAGAATGACACACCCGTTCTCAAAGCTGAAACTGACAGGTTCAGGTTGATAACTACACAGTCAGATACACAGCAGAAACTGTTAGGGAAAGATTGTTAAGTAAATTCACACGTTCACAACGGCAGAAACTGACAGGTATATATTGATAACTAAACTCACACATCCCCTTCAGTGAAGCACATAGGGACTGAATCCTATTTTTTTAAAATGTATTTATCAATCAGTCTCTGCCAGTTTCAACTCTGTGGTTATGAGTTCAGTTATCAATCTATACCTGTCAGTTTATAGTGTGTGAATGTAGTTATCAATCTGTCCCTGTCACTCTCTAGTAAATACATTTTGGATATTGCAGAGAGTGACAGGGACAGATTGATAACTATATTAACTCTCACATTTGCACGGCCTATACTGACAGGTACAGGTTGACAGCCGTACTTCCACATTCACCTCACAGGAACTGACAGGTATAGATTGATAAGGAAACTCTCAGATCCGGATACAAACTTGTTTTGGGTAGCCCCATTGTGGAGCTGTAGAAGTGTTGGTTAGTATCTGATTCTTAGTGAATTGGCATAGATTTCTTTTGTTACAATCACCAGACAAAGAGCAACTCAGGCCAAGAATGCAGTCAGACCTGTAGTTCTGTTTGAAATGCTGGCTTGAAAGAAACACAGCCTCATAATTATAAAATGAATATTACATTGAAATGTTTGATACTGTCAAACTCACTTAATGTTGATTTACAGGGGATGTCTCTTCTCTCATCCTCCAGACAATTACATGAAGGAGCAAGACAGTATCACATTCTCTCGGTACGAAGCCAAGTGTGATCAGTTCCTTCCAATTAACAGCAGGTCAGACTGAAAACATACTTCCACAGTCACAAAGCAGTTGAATTAAGCACACATGGAACTCAATTTCTGGAGAGAAGTTTTCACAAGAGTAGTCAAATACCACCAAGCAATTATAACTTTTTTTATCCCTCTCCATTCTCAATTCACCTCACCCGATTTCCAATAAATGTTATCATTCACAGCCATTGAGTCATCGAGACGTACAGCACTGAAGCAGACTCTTTGGTCCTACTCATCCATGCTAACCAGATGTCAGAAGCTAATCTAGCCCCATTTGCCAGTACTTGACCCATATCCCTTTGAACCCTTCTTATTCAATTACCCATCCAGATACCCTTTAAATGTTGTAATTGTACCAGCCTCCTCCACTTCCTCTGGCAGCTCATTCCTTACTCATATCATCTTATGCATGAAAAAGTTGCCGCTTCGGTCCATTTTAAATTTTTTCCCGTTTATCTTAAATCTATGACTCTAGTTTTGGACTCTCCCACCTCAGGGAAGAGACATTGTCCCTCATGATTTTATAAACCACTATGTGGTCAGCCCTAGCCTGTTCAGCCTCTCTCTATAGCTCAAATCATTCAACCCTGACAAATTACTTGTAAATCTTTTCTGAACCCTTCAACATTTCACTATCCTTCCAATACGAAGGAAACCAGTATTGCATGCGCTATTCCAAAACTGGCCTCACCAATGACCTGCACAGCCACAACATGACCTCCCAACTCCTGTACACGATGCACTGACCAATGAAGAAAACATACCAAACGCCGCCTTCACTGTCCTATCTACTTGCAACTCCACTTTCAAGGAGCTGTGAACATGCCTTCCAAGGTCTCTTTGTTCAGCAACAATCCCCACGATCTTACCATTAAGTGTACAAGTCCTGCCCTGATTTGCCTTTCCAAAATGCAGCACCCCAGATTTATCTGAAAACTCCATCTGCCACTCCTCAGCCCATTGGCCCATCTGATCAAGACCCTGTTGTACTTTGAAGGAACCTTTTTTGCTGTCCAATTTTGGTGTCATCTGCAAACTTATTAACTATACCTGCTATGTTCAAATCCAAATCATTCACATAAATGATGAAAAGCAGTGGATCCAACACTGATACTGGTGGCACACCACTGGTCACAGGCCTCCAGTCTGAAAAGCATCTCTCCTCCACCACCAGCCCCGTCTTCTACCATAGAGCAAGTTCTGCATCCATTTGGCTACCTTCCCTGTATTCCATGAGATCTAACCTTGCTAACCAATCTCCCATGAAGAACCTTGTTGAACGCCTTACTGAAGGCCATATAGATCACATCCACCACTCTGACCTCATCAATCTTCTTTGTTATTTCTTCAAAACAACTCATTCAAGTTCATGACACACATTTTCAGACACACAAAGCCATGCTGACTGTCCCTAATCAGTCCTTGTCTTACCAAAAGCATGTCAATCCTGTCTCTCAGGATTCCCTCCAACATCTTGCCAACCACCGATATCAGACTCACCAGTCTACAGTTCCCTGGCTTTTCCTTACCACCTCTCTTAAATATTGGCACCACGTTAACAATCTTCCAGTCATCCAGCACCTCACCTGCGACTATCAATGATAAAAATATCTCAGCAAGGTGCCCAGCAATCACTTCCCTACCTTCCCACAGAGTTCGAGGGTGCACCTGATCAGGTCTTGGGGATTTATTCACTTTTATGCATTTCAAGACATCCAAACTTTCTCCTCTGTAATATGGACATTTTTCAAGATGTCGCTATCTATTTTTCCGCATTCTATTATCTTCCATGTCCTTCTTCACAGTGTACACTGATGCAAAATACTCATCCATCCCCATCTCCCACGGCTCCATGCATCGGCTGCCTTGCTGATTTTTGAGAGGGAGAAAGTGAGGACTGCAGATGCTGGAGATCAGAGCTTAAAAATGTGTTGCTGGAAAAGGCCCTATTCTCTCCCTAGTTACTGTTTTATCCTTAATCTATTTCTAAAAACTCTTTGCGTTCTCTTTACTTCTATTTGCCAAAGATATCTCATGTCCCCTTTTTGCCCTCAGGATTTCTTTCCTAAGGGTACTCCTACGACCTTTATACTCTAAGGCTTCACTCAATTTCTTCTGTCTCTTCCTGACATATGCTTCATTTTTTCTTAACCAAAACCTCAATTTCTCTCATCATCCCACATTCCCGCCACCTACCAGCCTTTCCTTTCACCCAAACAGGAATATACTAACATCTGCCCCCAATCAGCTTTTGAAAGTTCTTGCCTATGCTGTCAAAATTAGCCTTCCTCCAATTTCGAACTTCAGCTTTTAGATCCAGTCTATCCTTTTCCATCGCTATTTAAAAACAAACAGATTTATGGTTGCTGGCTCCAAACTACTCCCCCACTGACACTTCGGTCACCTGCCCTGCCTTATTTCCCAGGACTAGGTCAAATTTTGCATCTCCTCTAGCAGGAACATCCACATACTAAACCAGAAACTTTCCTTGTACACAGTTAACAAATTCCTCTTCTTTTAAACCCTTAACACTACAGCAGTCCCTGTCTACATTTGGAATGGTAAAATCCCCTACCATATCCACCGTATTATTCTTACAGAGAACTGAAATCGCCTTACAAATTTGTTTCTGAATTTCTTGCTGATTATCAGGGAGTCTATAATACCATCCCAATAAGATGACCATCCCTTTCTTATTTCTCAGTACCATCCAAATAACTTCCTGGATGTGTTCCCAGGAATATCGTCCCATAGTAATGCTATCCCTTATCAAAACTGCCACTCCCCTCCTCTCTTGCCCCCACTTTCTCAGCTTCCTACAGAATTTGTATCCTGGAACATGAAGCTCCTTCTCTCGGTACATTTACATGTTGATTAAGAAATTTTCTTTGAATTTTAAAAGTCTCTTCTCCATCCAAGCCTTTAGCACAATGGTACATCCAGACAATGTTTGTAAAAACCTACTATTACAGCCTTTATCATCTTACATATATCTGAAATCTGTGTATATTTGTTCCTCAGTTTCCTTCTGACTGTTGGGGGGCCTATCATACAGTCCCATCATGATGATTATCCCTTTGTTATTTTAACCCAGATATTTTCACTGGATGATCCTTTTCAGAAATATTTTCTCTAGTTAGAGCAGCAATGTTTTCCTTAATCAAAAACACCATTCCGCCTTCTCTTTTACCTGCATTTCTATCCTTCCTCATGCTTCTCATACTTCTATAATCTATTGAATACAGACCCAGAGTTATCCTCAATTGCTGTTTTTCTGACAAGTCTTTCATCCTGGGGTCATTCTTGTAAATGTACTCTGGGCTCCCTCCAACACAAGTACATCCTTCCCAAGATAATGGGCCCAAAGCTGCTCACAATATTCCAAATGCAGTGTGACCAGAGCTGATAGAGCCTCAGCAGTACATCTCTGCTTTTGTATTGTAGTCTCCGTGAAATAAATGTTAAAATGGCATTTGCCTTCCAAACTGCTAACTGAACCTGCCAGTTAACCGTAAAAGAATTCCTGAACTAGGACTCCCAAGGTCCCTTGCCTTTGAGATTTCTGAATACTTTCCCTGTTCAGAAAATTATCAACATCTTTATTCATTCTATCAGAGTGCATAACCTCACAATTTCCTACATTGTATTCCATCTGTCACTTCTTTGTCCACTCTTGCAGCCTGTCCAAATCCTTCTACACCCTCCGCACCTCCTCAGCACTACCTGCCCCTCCACCGACATCTATCCCATGTGCAAATGTGGTAAGAATACCCTTAGTTCCTTTGTCCAGATCATTAAGGTATAACATGAATAGTTGTGGTCCCAACATTGACCCCTGTCCAAGTCCATGAGTCACTGGCTGGCAATTCTGTAAAAGACCCTTTTATCCTGACTCTCTGCCTTCTGCCAGGCAGCCAATTCTCTGCCTTTACCTTGTTTAGCAGCCTGCTGTGTGGTACCTTAACAAAGGCCTTCTGGAAATGCAAGTCGATTACATCCACTGACTCTGTGTTGTCTAACTTGCTTGTTACTTCCTCAAAGAATGTGAACAGATTTGTCAGGGAAGACCTCTCCTTAACAAAGCTGTGCTGACTCTGCTCTATTTTACCATGCACTTTCAAGTACTCTGCAGTCTCATTCTAAACAAGGGATTCTCAAGCCTTAGGAATGACTGCGTTCTTGCTATGTAGCCTGTAGTTTCCTGCCTCTGCCTCCCTTTCTTAAACACATGTTGCATTAGCCATTTTCCAGTCATCTGGCACCCTGCCTGACTCCAGTGCTTTCTGAAAGATCATCACCAATGCCTCTCCAATCCACTCCACTGACTCCTTCAGTTATCTGGAGTATAGTCCATCCGGTCAGGCAGCATCCAGGGAACAGGAGAATCGACGTTTCGGGGATAAGCCCTTCTTCAGGATTCCTGAAGGCTTGAGAATCCCTTGTTTAGAATGAGGCTGCAGAGTACTTGAAAGTGCTGACCTGCTGCGCTTTTCCAGCAACACATTTTCAGCTCTCATCTCCAGCATCTGCAGACCTCACTTTCTCCTTATAGTCCATCCGGTCTTGGTGATTTACCCACCTACAGCTTCCCAGCCCCTTCGCCTTACCAATGGCCAATGCACTCACTTCTGTCCCCAGGTTTCCCTTGAAGTTCTGGTCGGTTGCTGGTGTCTTCCACTGTTAAAAATTGATGGAAAGTACCTCTTCAGATCCTCTGCCAAGCCATGGTTCCCCATTACTACTTTTCAAGCATTGTTTTCAAGCTGTCCAATGTCCACTCTTGTCTCTTTGTAACTGTTTAGATATCCAAGAAAATTCCCTGCAGCCCTCTTCTGTATTAGTAGCGCGCTTACTCTCATATTTCACTTCTTTCCCCATCGCCACCTTTTTTTTGAAGTTATTTCTGTTTTTTTAAAGACTTCCCAATCTTCTGGCTTCCACTGATCTTTACATCACTATGGCTTGTGTTGCCTTTATGCTCTCCCTGACTTCCCCTGTCAACCAGGGTTGTCTGATCCTCCCCTTAGTATTTTTCTTCTTCCTTGGGATGAATTTCTGCCATGTCTCCTGAATTAACCCAGAAACTCCTGCCATCGCTGCTCCACTGTCTTCACTGGTCAGCTCACCCTTCCAATCAACTCTGTCCAGCTCCACCCACATGTCTTTGTAGTTACCTTTACCCAAATGTCATCCCGTTTCATCTGATTCAATCTTCTCCCTCTCAAGCTGCAGGGTGAACTCTATTATGTTATGGCCACTGCCTCCTAGGAGTTCCTTCACTTTGAGCTCCCTAATCAAGTCTCCCTCGTTACACATCACTAAATCCAGAATTGCCTGTTCCGGAGTGGGCTCTCCCACAAACTGCTCCAAACAAAAAATCTCTCAGATCATTCCACGTTTTCTTGAGAACCACTATGAACCTGTTTTTCCCAGTCCACCTGCATATTGAAGTCCCCAATGATTATTGCAACAGTTCCTTACATGCTTTTATAATTTCCTGATGCATTTTCTCCCCCACATCGTGACAGTGGCTAATGGCTTGTACACAAGTTCCTTCGGCGTCTTTTTCCCTTTGTGGTTCCTGATCTTTACCCTCACGGATTGTACACCTTCTGACTTTATTTCACTTATTGCTATCAATTTAATTTTATTTCTTGCAAACAAGACAACCCCTCTGACTCTGCCCACTGCCTTTTCGATAGCTTGGATAATTAGTTACCAGCCCTGAACCCCCTGCAGCCTTTTCTCTGATACCTACAACATTGTGAATGCCAAGTTTACCTTGTTCTGTAGACCGTGTATTTAGTTACAAGTCCCTCTTCCCTTCTCATATTTGTCCCTTTATCTGCTGTGCCTGAAGTTAGATTCCAGACCCTTACCATACTTTCTGTCTTGCAACATGTTGTGAAAGCTTTAACCTGTGCTGAGCACTTCCCCATCTTGACTTTTCCATAATTTTGCACGCAGCTGAAAAACAACCCCCATATTTTAGTTTAAAGTCCAATATATAGACCCTGGTTATGCCATTCTCCAGGACTCTGATCCCAGCATCATTCACGTGTAGCCTGTCCCATTGGAACAGTTCCATCCTTCCCCAGTACTGACTCCAGTGTCCAGTGAATTCAAACCTCCTGTTTGTCCCACATCAATCTTTCAGCCACACATCTTACTGTTATAATCTTGCTGACTTTATGGCTCAGGTAGTAATCCAGAGATTATTACCTTTTTGATTTTTTTTTAAATTTATCCCTGAGCTGCACATATTCCTTCAGCAGAACGTCTTCCCTCGATCTGTCTATATCGACAGGATCGTTCCTGTGCAGCCCAGATGACTATCGTGAAGCCAGGCACCAGACTGGCAAATCTGCCTTCGGGATTCTCGATTCTGGCAACAGGGAAGAGTCTCTATTCCCCTGACTACACTGTTTCCGATTACACTTGCATTTCTCTTTTCTCCTTCCTCTCGATTGGCTCCCTCTCCCACAGTGATGTCGTCAGTTTGCTCATCCTCCCTACAGACCTCACACTCATCCACACAGGGAGCAAGAATCTCAAACCTGGTTGACAACCTGAAGGGCTGAGGCTCATTCAGCACTACACTCTGGTTTCCTCTACCTGCCTCACTCTTAGTCACACCCTTCTATCCCTGACCACTGATTGATTTGAGGTAGTTAATCCAAGGGGTGTGACTGCCTCCAGAAACAGAGCATCCAGGTAACTCCTGTGCCTCCCTGATGTGTGGCTATGTTCGGAAATCAGATTTCAGCTCAACAATCTGAGCTGGAATCCCTCAACCAACACTTGTTATGGTGGTCGTAGCTATGAATCACAATGGGGTCCACCAGCTCTGACAACATGCCGTTAAGACACCTCGTCTGGCCTGGCCCCTCCATTTTAATGACTTGGTACTTAATTTGATTTTTTTAAACATTTCATGCTGAAAGAACATCCACAGTTGTTGGGGAGATTAATTGACCATGCTCAAGAGGCCAAAATTAAGTAAGTGCAGATATCTTGAAAGATTGTGTGGCTGGCAGAGATTAGAAGTGAGAATGATCACTATCATAGTGGGATTTGAAAAGAACGACAAGAAATTTGTTAAAATGTTGCTTTTCCTCAATTTGTGACCTCTTCAGGTCAATGAGCTCCAGGTGAGGAGAACAAAACTCAGTGTGAGCACACGGGCAGCGGGGTGTTGGATGAGCTGAAGATTACAGGGAGGTTGAAAGTGGGAGTGTGTTAGGGTCATTCAGTCTCGAGGTTACAAAGGACTGGATGAGATTTCAGCACCTGGAGCTGAGACTGTGTTGGAGTCAGGCCACATTACTGAAATGGAAATAGAACATCATGGTGAGGATGTGGGTCTGTGGTTTAAAGCTAATCTCCAAATGTGATATTCCCTTAATGTTGTGAAGAGCCTGGTTCATATAGTTACCAGTGGGAGTGATACAGGTGGAGTTAGGAAGTTTTGTAACAGGGACTGAAGCCAGCAGTCTTCAATGAACAAAGGATCAGGAGGAGGCCTTTCAGCTGTTCCACTATTGAATGAACTCATGGCTGCTGTGTGGAGTTCAGCCTTTGGCCCATAACTCCTGAATACCTTTGTTGAACAAAAGTTGACCTGTCTCAGATTGGAAACTAACCACTTAGTGATTCAATGCAAGGAGTATCAGAAATAGGGTGGGTGAACTTAAGGCGTGGATCGGTACCTGAGACTACAATGTTGTGGCCATCACGGAAACGTGGATAGAAGAGGGACAGGAATGGTTGTTGGAGGTTCCTGGTTACAGATGTTTCAGTAGATTAGGGAGGGTGGTAAAAAAGGAGGGGGGGTGGCGTTGCTAATTAGAAATGGTATAACGGCTGCAGAAAGGCAGTTCGAAGGGGATCTGCCTTTGGAGGTAGTATGGGCTGAAGTCAGAAATAGGAAAGGTGCAGTCACCTTGTTGGGTGTTTACTATAGGCCCCCCAATAGCAGCAGAGATGTGGAGAAACAGATGGGGAAACAGATTGTGGAAAGGTGCCCCTACCTATTCATGTACTGGTCTAGATGCTTCTTGAATGCTGCTATAGTGTGTGTTTCCACCATCTCCTCTGGCAGCCTGGTCCAGGCACTCACCCACCTTTGTGTGAAAAACATACCTCACACATCTGCTTTAAACTTATGCCCTCGCACACCTTGAACTCGTGTCCCCTAGCAATTGACCCTTCGACCTTGAGAAAAAGCCTCATACTTTCCACTCTATCCATGCCATTCACAATCTTATAAAGTTTGACCAGGTCGCCCATCGGCTTCCTGCATTCCAGTGAAAACAAATCAACTCTATTCAACCTTTCCTCACAGCTAAAATCCCCCATATCAGGCAACATCCTGGTAAACCTTTTCTGTTCCCTCCCCAAAGATTCACCCTTCTTCTGAGAATGTGGTGACCAGAACTGTACGCAATATTCCCAGTGTGGCCTAATGAAAGTTCTGTAAAGCTGCAGCATAACCTGCCTATCCTTATACTCAATGAATAAAAACAAATCACTTTAGAACCATTCTGGTAAATACAGTACATAGTTTGAAACAAATTGACATTTATAGCCTTTGATATGACAATTGTTGTGAGATTTGAAAATTCATTAATTGGCTATGGAGTATTTTGAGACGTCCTGAATTTACTGCTACACTTCCCAACACTACAATGTGACCGCACTTCTGAAGGACTGAATTGGCTGTCCAGAGCTCTGTATTGGTGAAACTTGGGGCAAAAATAGGCCATTCAGTCCTTCCAGCCTGTTCTTCCGTTTCACATAGTCATTGTGTGATAACTATGTGATCTGCTTGTATTGCTCACAAGACAAAGCTTTCCACTGTGTCCCGGTACATGTGACAATAAATTCAATTCAATTCATTGTCTCTTAAACATAAAAATCCATCTCTTTCTTGAATATAATCAGCAACTTGGAATCCACAGCTTCTTGTGGTCACACACTTCACAGACTGACCAGCCTCTGCATGAAGAAATATTTCCTCATCTTAATCCTCAATGGCCTAACAACCTGTCCTCAGACTGTGTCCTCTGGTTTTAAACTCCCCAACCTGGGAAAATATCCTCCCTACAATCTAAACCCCAGAACAGTGAGCTGTCAGTCCTGTTCATGTTTCAGCCAAGTTTCTGTAAAAGCTCTGAAATCCCAATCCCATGTACTTAAACACACTCTGAGTTTATCAGCCTTATCTGGAAGACCCCTTGCACTGAAATAAATGCAATTTCGTTCTTCAGAGTTACAATGTACCCTGATTCTCTCTTTTCTTTCTTTTCTAATTGGTGTGCTCTCTTCACATTCAGAACCTTCCCCACCAACCTTTCTATTTACGCCATGACTTGTAATTCCTCCACTCTCCTCTCTATCTGTATAAAGTCTCTTTGGGTGGAACGAGCAAAGCTCCCTGCTAAGATATGGGTCCCTTTCCAGCTCGGGTAAGACCTATCCTCTTTGAACAGGTCTTTTCTGTCCCAGAGGAGACTCCAATGTGTGCAACTGGACTTGAAATCATACAGAACTGAGATTCCAGACAACATCTATGTTGATCTTAGCTGGGCAGTTGTAGGGGTGGCACAAGTTGAAGGAAAAATTGAGGACTGCAGATGCTGGAGATCAGAGTCAAAAAGTGTGGTGCTGGAAAGGTGTGGTACTGTGGTCAGGCAGCATCCGAGGAGCAGGAGAGTCGACGTTTCAAGCATAAGCCTTTCATCACATTCACGGTGAAGAGCTTATGCTCAAAACATCGACTCTCCTGCTCCTCGGCTGCTGCCTGACTGGCTGTGCTTTTCCAGCACAACACTACGTGGCACAGTTGAAGTCAACCTTCCTGAGGTAGAACAGGTAAGTGTTTGCACTTGATGCGGATAACTGGTCCCGTCTTGGAAACTGGTTTCTGCTGAGCACAGACGAGAGCATGATTTGAGGTGGGAACTTGACTGTCAGAAAAAGCTCCCAAGAAGCAGCTCCAAAGGAATTTTGAAGTCTGGCAGCACTGAGGGACTTGCATCTCAGCAAGTGCCTTCAGCTTTGAGCCAAGGGGGAAGTGGGTGGAAGTGTGGACAAGCCCCTGATCTCTCCTCGTGATGCTCTCTTGGGTGCAAAGCTCACCACCTCTTCTTGAAAGTGGTCCCTTTGAAGACAGGTGCAGGCAGCAGCCGCTTGAGTTCCTCCTCTTCACCCCCCCCTCCATTAGCCCTCCCCACCATCACCAACGACATCTGCCAACACGGATGAGGTTGGAGACGATGTGGTTTTGCCAAGAGGCTCCTTCACCTCATCCCAACAACAGTCTACTCACTCTCACTGGATGTCATTTCTCTGCTTTGCAGAGAAGATTTACCAGGATGTTGCCTGGAATGGAGAGGAAGTCGTACGAGGATAGGTTGAGAGTTCTCGGCCTTTTCTCGTTGGAACGGCGAAGGATGAGGGGTGACTTGATAGAGCTTTATAAGATGATCAGAGGAATAGGTAGAGTAGACAGTCAGAAACTTTTTCCCCGGGTACAACAGAGTGTTACAAGGGGACATAAATTTAAGGTGAAGGGTGTAAGGTATAGGGGGGATGTCAGGGGTCGGTTCTTTGCCCAGAGAGTGGTGGGGGCATGGAATGCGCTGCCTGTGGGAGTGGCAGAGTCAGAATCATTGGTGACCTTTAAGCGGCAATTGGATAGGTACATGGATGGGTGCTTAAGCTAGGACAAATGTTTGGCACAACAAAGGGCCTGTTCTGTGCTGTATTGTTCTATGTTCTATGATTGATTTCCAAACCTCTTCCACCTTTTTCATATCGAAGTCATTCCTCACATCTCTCCCACGTACTTGATTAAATTGGAGAAAGTTTCTATTCATTCAGCACTGTATATTGTGATGTTGTGAGAGTTGGAGGGAGCTTCAAGGGAATGTTGGTCACATACACCTGCTCTGCAGTCCTTCATGGTGGTGGAAGTGGCTGTTTTGGGAGGTTATGCTGAAGGTATGGTTGAGCAGTTGGTCGATAAACCTCTCTCATTCTCCTTCCAGCACTGTGGAATATGACGTGGGAAAATATATCGGGCGGCATGGTAGCTCAGTGGTTCGCACTGCTGCCTCACAGCAACAGGGTCCCAGGTTCGATTCCAGCCTCGGACCACTGCCTGTGTGGAGTTTGCACATTGTCCCCAAAACTGCATGGATTTCCTCCGGGTGCTCCGATTTCCTCCCACAGTCCAGAGATGTGCAGGTCAGGTGAATTGGCCATGGTAAATTGCCCGTAGTGTTAGGTGCATTAGTCAGAGGGAAATGGGTCTGCGTGGTTACTCTTCAGAGGGTCAGTGTGGACTGGTTGGGCCTAAGGGCCTGTTTGCACACTGTAGGGAATCTAATCTAATATGCATTTCGGCAGGAAGACTAGGAGAGGTGAATATTATTTAACGAGGGAAACCTCTGCAGAAAACTGCAGCACAGAGAATTTTGGGTCCTTCTGCTTGAAAGATGAAAAACTAGCATCCAGGTTCAGTGGATATTCAGGAAAGGAAATGGTTAGTTGGCTTTTATTTAAAAGGAATGGGAAGAAAAAATGGAAGTTTTGCTAAAACTGTTCAAGACATGAGTCAGATCACACTTGGAATACTGTGAGTTGCTTTTGTCCCTTATTTTGGGAAAGGCAATCCATAGAGTATTCAGGAGATTGATCCTGGATATGGGAGGAATTTCTCAGGAAAGGAGTTTGAGCAAACTGCTTCTGCACTCATTGGAGTTCAGAAGAATGAGACAAGAACTTATGGAAAGATTCTGAGGGGCTTGACATTGTAGATTCAGGAAGATTGTTATTACTTGTTTGAGAGTTGAGGACATAATCTCAGAGTAAGGAATCACCTGTTTAAAATGGATCTGGAGGAATTCCTGCTGTTAGAGTACAGAATACTGCAGTGGCCTGTGGAGGCTGTGCTGCTCAGTGTGTCCAAGGCTGAGATAAATAGATTTTTAATTAGGAAGGGATTCAATGGTGGGGCATAAGGCAGGAAAATCGAGCTGAGGATTATTGGATCAGCTCTGATCTCACTGAATGGTGACAGCAGACTTGCTGGGTTGAGTTACCTACTTCTCTTACATCTGATGGTTTTAAACATTTTCTTTTTGGGTTCTCACTTGGTTTGCTTTTTGTTTTTAATGAACATTACAGGGAATTGGAAGACTATTTGCAATGAGGAGACATAAAACCAAGCATCACTTCCCAATCTGACCAAGCTGCCGAGTTTATTGCCACCTGAATATCATTGGGTTTTGAAGTAAAAAGCACCGCCCACAGTGGGGGAGAAACCGTACGTGTGTTGTACACATGGACAAGTCTTCAGCAGATCATTGCCTGTCACAATATATAAATACAGCCACACTGGGGAAAGGCCATTCATCTGTTCCAAGGGTGGGAAAGGATTCACTCGATCATCCACTTTGCTGAAACCCGAGCAAGTTCACACAGAGGACAGACCTTTGAAATGCTCAGAATGTGGGATATGCTTTAAAAACTCTGGGGCACTGATATCCCAACAACATCCTCACAGTGACGAGAGATCCTTCATGTGCTCTCACTGTGGGTGTGGGTTCAAGCCATCATCCAACCTCATTAAACACCAGCGGATCCACACTGGGGAGAGACCATTCACCTGATCACTCAGGAAAGGATTTTCTCATAAATCCAACCTGTTAAAACACCAGCGATCTCTCGGAAGGTAGAGACTGTTCTGATTTGACTGTGGGCAGAGATTCATTGTGAAATCCAAGCTGCTGAAACACCAGCATATTCATGAGAAATGACAGTGCCTGGTTTTTACTGTGAACATCTCCCTCCTTCATAGTCTCAGCTAGAAGATTTTGTTTCAATTCCCACCTGATATGGAGCTATGTCAAAGAACTTAATTAGTTTTGTAATTGATAACTGAATGATATCCACTGGGGCAGGTTTCTACTGAAGTTAATGAACTCTAGCTCACTTAAAGGGATGACTGTTCTGGATGACAGTGAAATAAATGCACTGTGTGTTAAACACAGTGTATAAAACCTATTTCTAATTTCTGAGTGCTCATTGAAGTGATCTTCCTCTGATTGTGTTATGGAAGAATCACTCAATGTTTTATAAAAAATTACCAGGAGACACAGAAAATCCTTCATGAAATTAAACTTTAATCTTGCAAAATCAAAGCTGTGGGAGCCAGCGAAATGTCTTCCCTGGCTCTCCACAGGCTCTTTGTTTTCCTGCAATTTATACAGTTGTTCTTCCTGCGCTTATCAGATAACATTAGCATAACCAATCATGCTGGCTTGCTTTATTTTTCTAAACTAATCACCGTCTGCCACACTGCCTCAATCACACTTAACCTGTCACATTACAACTTCATTGTTTTCAGTATTCGCTCATGTACCAGTGATTCAGCTAACCTATCATTATCTGTTACTGGAGCCCTGTAATACGATGCCAAGCATGCATTACAACACCAAGATAACTACATAACTGCCAGAGTAACTTCCATAACTGAAGGAGTTGGAATTTGCTGTTGATCACATCCAGCATCCAATTTGATTCTTTGTAGAGTTTCTCAATTGACTGTGTGGAAATTCTAGCTCGGTTACAAGTATTAATAAAAGGATTAAAAAGTCAATTATATCAAATTTGTGGTGAACACCCAGCTTGCTAACACTTTTTCTAACATCCTTCGCGCTTCCTTTTGAAAAGTTTCTCTTTCTCTCTCCTCCATCTTGTAAGGAGCTCATGCAACTGCTTTGTTATTCAGATTGAGATAATCTGAGCAGCTGTTTCTTCCATGTCCCTCCTTTCCCTGAAACTGTCTCTGAAGTTCCACTTTGTCAGAGTCCTGAATACTCAAATTCTCTCCTACCTTGGGAGCTTCTCGTGTCCACGAGAACCAACTTCTCATCTCTTGACCATTTTCCCACTCAATCTCCTCCCATTCACTGATATTGGTAACAGTTCTTGCTCTCATCTGGTAAGGTCCCTGTCACTTTAATTCCACCATTATTGTCCATCCAGTGAAAACCAATGTGGCCTCAGTTCCAAATTCCCTTTCCTTTCCAAAAACCTAGAACTTGGTAACCCCCAAGGGAGGAGCCTATCCCTGGCTCCTGTTATTCCCAACTACATGACACCATGAGGTGAGCTCATCCTAAGGCATGGCATTAGTTTTCACACATCTGCTGACATTACCCAATTCTACCTCATCAGACAACCCAATGTCTCCATTATTCCACTGTTGCTAAATTATCAGTCAGTGTATTCTACAGCACTGGATGTTTTATTGATTTATTGAGACACAGGATGTTGGGCATCACTCGCTCATCCAGGGCAGTTAAGAGCCAACCACATTGCTGTGGATCTAGAATCACGTACAGTAGACTGGGTACGGACAGAATTTCCTTCCTTTAAAGGACTTCAGTGTACCAAGTGGGATTTTCCAACAATCAACCAGGTCATCATTAATCTTTTAATTCCAGATTTTTATTGAATTCAAATTCTATCATCTGTCATAGTGGATATTAAAACAGATCCCCCAAACATTACCTGGATCCCTAGTTTAATAGTCTACTGATAATCCACTAAGCTACTGCTTCCATGAGCAGAAATTTGCTCCAGTTAAAAATTGCAGTTAAAAAACTGTAATATCTAGTCTGTAACTCTGTGATATCTGCATATTGGGCTGTGTTGCTCCCTGCCTCTGTTACCTGCATTTCCTCACTGAGATAGCTGCATTCCACTCATTCTGCCCACTTTAGCATCTCTGCTTGTCATGACTCCATTATAGCCTTGCCTGAGCAGGATGTTCTGATATTCCATCCCTCAACCAGTCTGCCTCTCTCCTTGTTAATATTTGTTCAAAACTTGTCCTGCAATCAAAAGTTTCGTCATTTAAGGGAATACCATTCAATGTGTTGGTGCCCAATGTTTATTTTGCAAACTCTCCTGAAGGATGTTGAGATGATCTGTTATATAAAATGTGTTCCATATGACTGATCTTCTTTTATAGTGTTAGGCCAGAGATTGCTTGTGTGCCTGAGGAATCTCAAATGGTGCTACATATTGTGTAAGCAGAGTACCAACTTGGACTTTCATTCAAACGTAATGCCATTGAGGCAGCTCAGAGCGATTGGGCCAAAGATACTAACCTGAGAAACTCCTGCAGTGATGTTCTCGGTTTGGGATGATTGACCACTAAGAATTACAAACACAAGAATCTGGAGTAAGAGTTGGCCATCTGGCCCTTTGAGCCTGCTCTGCCATTCAATAAGATCGTGGCTGATCTTTTCCCAGCCTCAGCTCTACTTACGCAGCCTCTCACCATAATCCTGAATTCCTTTACTCTTCAAAACATTATCTTAGCTTTACAAACATTCAATGAGAAACCTCAACTGCTTCACTGGGCAGGGAATTCTACAAATTCACAATCCTCTGGGTGACGAAATTCCTTCTCCATTCAGTCCTAAATCTACTCCCACTAATTTTGAGTCAATGCCCTTTTGTTCTAGGTTCACCCACCAGTGGCAACTTTCTTCCTGCTTCAATCTCATTTATTCCCTTCATAATTTTATATGTTTCTGTAAGATTCGTTCCCCCCACCAACCTTCTAAATTCCAATGATTATAATCCCAGCCTACTCAGTCTCTCCTCTTAAAGCAACCCCCTCAACTCAAGAACCTAGTGAGCCTCCTCTGCACCCCCTTTAGTGCCAGTACCTCCTTTCTCAAGTAAGGAGACCAAAACTGCACGCAGTACTCTAGATGTGACCTCACCAGCAACCTATACAGCGACAACATATCCTCCCTGCTTTTAAACTCAAACCCTCCACCAATAAAGGACAATATTCCATTTGCCTGAGTATTTAGGTGTTGCATCCGCAGACCAGTTTTCTACGAATTATGCTCAAGGAAACCCAAGTCCCACTGCACAGTAGATTACTGCAAATTTTTACTGTTCGAATAATAGTCCTTCTTACTATTGTTGCTACTAAAATGGATGACTTCACATTTTCCAACACTGTACTCCATCTGCCAGACCTTCATCCACACATTTGAACATATCCCTTGAACGTTTGTCATCTGCAAGCTTTAACACACTACATGTGGTCCCCAACTCCACACCATCTGTGTAAATTGTAAACAGTTGTGGTCCTGACACTGATCCCTGATGCACACCACTAGTCATTGATTGCCAAACAGAAAAGCATTCAAATTTCCCCACTCTTTTCTTCCTGTCAGTTAACCAACCCTCTGTCCATGCTAATCGATTGCCTGTAACGCCGTGCACCTTCATTATGCAGCAGCCTTTTGCACGGCACCTTGTCGAATGCCTTTTGGAAATCTAGATATATCACATCACTTGGTCCACATTGTTCAGCGTACTTATAAAGTCTACAGAGTATTCTAGAAGATTAATGAATCATGACCTGCTGTGCCTGGCGATTGGGACAATTTCTATTGAGATGCCTTGCTATTTCTTCCTTGATAATAGACTCTAGCATCTTGCCACTATATATGTTAAGCTCACTGGCCTATAATTCCCCATTTGTTTTCTCTACCTCCCTTCTTAAACAGTGGCATCACAATTGCTGTTTTCCAATCTGCAAAACTGACCCAGACTCCAGCTAACTTTAGAAAATTACCAAGAGCGCCAACTCTTTTAGTCCTCTCAGATGCAATCTGTTAGGGCCAGGAGACTTTTCTACCCTTATATCCGTTAGTTTGCCCAATTTCTCGGTCCTCACTGCAACAGGCTGGAGAAGAAATTGAATGGTGAGCATAGCTTTGTGAGTGTGTGAGGTCTTGTATTTTGGAAAGACAAATCAAGGTAGGAGTTTCATGTTGAATCATAAAGCCTTAAGGAGTGTAGTGGAACAAAGGGAACTTGGAGTTCAAGTTCACAGTTCTGTCAAAGTGGAGTAATAGGAAGTTGGAAGGATTGAAAAAGGCAAGTTATCATTTAAATAGGAGAGAAAGTTCAAAATGTCAGTGCAAAGGCGACAGCAGGTCACAAGGAAGACATTTATTGTGAAAGGAATTGAGTACGCAAGTACATAATTGTTGCTGCACCGGTTTCCACATCCGGTGTACTGCGGACAATTTTGGTCCCTTTCCTTGAGGATGGATGTAGTTGAGTTGGAGGGAGTTCAAAGCAGATCACTGAATTGATTCCAAGATGAAAAGTTTAGCCTTCTGAGAAGAGTCTGGTACAATTTTGATCTCTTGAGGACAGAGGCAGTTCAGAAGAGATTCACCCATCATTTTCAGCGATGAAAGGTTTGCCTGAGATGAGAGATTGAGCGGTTTCTCTGGAGTTTAGAAGAGAGGAAAACTAACTGAGGGCTATAAGATGCTAAAGGGGGTATTGACAAAGGAGATGAAGAGAGGATGTTTGCTCTTGTGGGAGAATCTAGAACGAGGGGTTATTGGTTCAGGATAAGGAGCTGGGTAGATTGAAAACAGAGATAAGGAGGAATGAACTATCTCAAATGAGGAAGGGACACATAAATCTGTGGGATCACCCCCCCCACCACCCAGGACACTGCATAAATTGGAGGAGGAGACAGACAGATTGTTAATCAGTGATGGGTCAAAGGGAGTGTTTCCAGGAAAGTGGAGTTGAGGCTGAGATGGGGTAGCGGAGCAGGTTCCTGACGGGTTAAATGGACTCAACCTGATCCGAGACTGTATGTTCTTGTGGAGTTATATTGTTATTAGCAAAACAACTAGGATGGAGAAAATGAAGTTTGATTTAACAAAATAGGTTTTAATTCATGAACATTCAAAAATAAAGACAAAATTGATTCAACACAAATTTAGCGAATGACGGTTGAAAAAAACAGAAAGACAATACATTTAGGGGGGTAAAATAACTAAAGCAGGTTCAGGAGCAGAGGGAGCCTGGGGGTATATGTTCACAGATCAGTGAAGGCGGCATAACAGGAGGAGAGCAGTTAATAAAACACACAGCATCCTTGGCTTTATTAATAGGGGCAGAGACCAAGAACAAGGAGGTGATGTTGAAGTTGTAGAAGACACTGGTGGACCTCAGCTGGAGTGTCAGAGAGAGAGAGAGCGAGAGGAGAGAGTGATGACTGATAGGTGGTCGTTTAATCTGAGGGTTACCATGCCTCACACAAGGAGAAGAGATGGAGAGTCCTTCATGGTAACCTCAGCAGTGAGAGATTCAAACCCACGCTGTCAATCTTTCTCCACATTTCAAACCAGCCATCCAGCCAAATGAGCTAACCCAACACCCAACAAAAGCAGAGGGCAGAAAAGAAATTAACTCCGGTGACAGCACAAATATTGGAGAATAGTAGATTATATTGGACATAAATCTTTGATCTGTTGGGTATTTCTTTGTAAGTGTATAACACCTTACCGTCACCGGCAACAAAAGCTGAATTTAGAAATACGTTTGACAAAGGGAGTTAGCACTCCATTACCCAGGCTGGTTTTGTTCTGTTCTGGACACCTTATTTAAGGACGACTGTTCAGATCCTTCAGACGGTGTGAAGAAGATGTATGGGAATTATACCAACGATGAGGGATTTAGATACAGGGAAAGGTTCAGGAGATTGAGCTTATTCTCTTTCGAGCAGAGAAGATGAAGTGGTGACCTTATTGAAGTGTTGAAAATTTGAACAATTCTGACGGGAAAGCAAGTTATTGTTTCCCATTCATTGGTTTATTAGTAACTGGCTCGAAAGATTTTCAAGATTGTCAGTGAGAGAGTGAGATGAGGAGAAACTTATTGGGTTGTTGGGTTTGGAATGTGCTGCTTGGGAGGCAGATTCCATAGGAGGTTCGAAAAGAGAGCTGGATATAAATTTGAAAGGGATGATGTTAGAGGGCTACAGGGATAGGGCTGGAGAGTGGGACTAGCTGGGTAGCTCTTTCAGGAGCTGGTACAGACAAGAGTAGCCTCCTTCTGTACAGTAAAAGTTTATGATTCTATGAACATAAAAGTTCTGAACCAGATTCTGGACAATCCCAGGAGGTCATTCCTTGGGACCTTGGCTCAGTGATCTTGTTGCCAGGGATTTGTGCATGCGAACAGCAGCAAATTGCTGTCACAAGTGGGATTGGAACTTGGTTGGGTAATGGTCTGAAAATATTTCATTCCAAGGGAGGTGATGGGAAATCGAGCTGAGGGCATGAGTGAGGACAGACCTGCAAGAAATTTCAAATATGCAGAGATCGGGTCAAGTCTATTGAATGGTGAATATGAATCTGTGAGCTGCTGATCCTACGTCATCATGTATTGGTCAGCGTTCATGATGGTATTCATCTTATTGGGAAGATCAACAAAAACAAATCTCTGGAAGCATTGGAAGGAAGTTTGGGTTGTTTCCTGAACAACAGAGAAGGTTGATGGTGGAGGGGTCATGATAGAGGTCTGTAAGATTGGTAGTCTTGTATAGCAGAGAGACCTGTGGGTTCAGGTACATAATTATTTGGTGTTTGTGTCGCAGGTAGACAGGGTGTTTGAGAAGGTGTTTAGAACACTTGCCTTCATTGCTCAGACCATTGAGTGTTGGGGTTCAGACACCATGTTGTGGTTGTACAGGACACTGGTGAAGCCTGTTCTGGTGTATTGTGTCCAGTTCTGGTTGCCCTGTTATGGGAAGGCAATTGTTAAGCTGGAGAGGGTTCAGAGAAGATATATCAGTATGTTGTTAGGAATGGAACGATTGAGTTATAAAGAGAGGCTGGATGGAATGGGACTATTTTAACCGGACCATAGAAGTTTGAGGAGTATGGAGGTTTATGAAATCATGATGGGCATAGATGAGGTGAATGGCAGGTGTCTTTTCCCAAGGATGGGGGTCTTCAAGATCAGTGGACATATTTTTGAGGTGAGAGGGAAACATTTTCAAAAATGAAATGATGGGCAACTTTTTTTTTAATGGCTAGTGGTTCAAGTGGGGATTTAACTTCCAGATGAAGTGGCGGATACAAGGACAGTTACAATGTTTAAAAGACATTTAGATAAGTACAACAATAGGAAAGATTTGGAGAGATATGGGCCAAGTGCAAACAAGTGGGGCTAGTTTAGGTTGAGATTATGGACGGATGGACGAGTTGGACTGGAGAGTCTGTTTCCTTGCTGTATGACTCTACGATGCTATTATGAGGGACATGGACAAGGGGACAGGATGCAGCTGTTTCCCTTAGTCAAAGGGTCAGTAACAAAGGGGGAGTCATTTTAAAGTTAAGGGCAAGAGGTTTCGAGAGCGATTTGAGGATTGTTTCACCCACCGGATGGTGGAGATCTGGAATATGTGAAAATAAAATATTTGGACTTTCAGTTTCTATTTGAAATCACTAATTGCTCCGGTGTGTGGAAATGCCAATTGGTAACTCCTGGGGATTCCATGATTTATTAATGTGGAATATTTGTATAAAGGAGCCGGAGGAAGCCATTCAGCCCCTTGATCCTGTTCCACAATTCAATGGCAGATCTGTGACCTGACTCCATAGACCTGCCTGTGGCCCCTATCCCCTTTAATAACTTTGTTGAACAACAAAAAAAAATCTCTCTCAGATTTAAAACTAACTGATCCAGCAATGCCTGCTGTTTGTGGAAGAGAGTTCCAAACCCAGCCTCTGTGCCGGAGTACTTCCTAACATTTCTCCTGAACAGTCTGGCCCTAATTCTTCAGCCAGGCCCTCCCTAGTTCAAGGATCCCCAACCAGTGGAAATGCTTTCAATTTCTATACCCTGTCTTCTCTTGTTAATATCTTCAATCAGATCATCCCTAAACCCTGTAAATTCTGGACACAACAGGCTTAATTTGTATAATCTCTCCTCATAACATAACCCCTGAAGCCCAGGTATCAATCTTGTGAACTCATGCTGTACTCCAGGCCAAACTATCCTTCCTCAGGTGTGGTGCCCAGATCTGCTCCAAGTGGCGTCTAACCAGGGTTTTGTGTAACTGCAACATCTCTTCTGCATCCCTGTACTCCAGTCCTCTCGAAATAAAGGCCAGCGTTCCATTAGCTTTCTTCAGGCAAAGAAATACAGAAATTTTCGGAGAAACTCAGCAGGGACAGATATTATTTGTCACCTGGAGACTGTCCGACTGCTGTTGAAGACAACTTTCCATCTTCTGACCCTTCAGTTTTGAGCTGTGCTGGAGCCATGTACTCTTCAGTGAAGAACACAGGGATACAGTTCAAGAAAGCAGCTTATCCCTACCTTCTCAAGTCGGCAACTAAGGCTGAGTTGGGCAATAATCACAGGGTCCAGTGGGTGATGCCCATGTGTCATGAGTGATTAACAATAAAAAGTTTGTAAATTACCCAGGGCCTCCACATTCCCTATGTGAGCTTGTTCTGGGAGGG
>NC_057759.1:6518733-6522151 GCF_004010195.1 Chiloscyllium plagiosum
TACAGCTGCGGCTGATCTCATCCCAGCCTCACTGCAGTTTCCTGCCCTCGCTCCCTTTAACACCTCACTGATTAACAATCTGTCTGTCCCCTCCTTCAATTTATTCAGTGTCCCGACATACACCCACATACTGGGAAGTGAATTCCCAGAGATTCCCACCCCTTCTGCCTTGGAGAGAAGCTATTTCTCAACATCTCTCATTTCAATCTGGCCCACCCCCTTCTCCTGAAACAATGACCCTCTCGTTCTAAATTGTCACACCTGAGGAAACATCCTCTCTGTCTCCTTTGTCAATCCCACCTCCTTTACCACCCTATATCCCTCAGTTGGATCTCCGTTATTCCTCTAAATTCCAGAGCATATTGGCCTTAACTGCTGAATCTCTCTTCCAATGACAAGCCCCTCATCTCTGAACATGAAATGTACAAAATCACGCTAGATGGGATCTTGGATGTAGCTTACACATCTCAAAGTGAGTTAGTCATAGTTTCCGAGATGTCTACAGCCCAGAAAAATGCCCGAGTCTGTGCTGGTCAGAAACAATAACCTCAATATTCTCTTATCCCATTTCCCCAGCACTTGGCTCCATAGCCTTGGCATCACGAGTACACATTTAAATCCTCCTTCAATGTGATGAAAGCTTCTGCCTCTCCCACCCTTACGTGCAGTGACTTCGAGGATGCACACCACCCTCTGGGTGAACAAGATTTTCCTCACATCCCTTCAAAACCTCCTGGCCCTTACCTTCAATCCCTCCCCCACCTCCATCAAGCAGGGAAAGTTTCTTCCTGCCTCTCCTATCTTCATCCCTCATCATTTTATACATCCATCTCTTTCAATCTACCCTGCTGTAGGGACAACAATCCCAGTCTGTCCAACCTCTCTCAATCACTGAAACTCTCCAGCCCCAAGGCAATATACTGATAATTCTCCCTGTGCACCCTCTCCCACTTCATTTAGATATGTACTGTTGGTAAAGTGCCTTTTCTTTTATTTACAGCTCACTCCAATAGTGCATCAGGGAGGAAACATACAAGTTATTTTGCAGTGAAAAAGAGGGCAGTTAATTTTTAATCAGCAGAGTTATGTTTTTAGTAAGTGGTTAATGTAAAGTCACCATTGTCTCGGGTGTAGGTTTGCTCGCTGAGCTGCAGGTTTGATATCCAGACGTTTCATTACTTGGCTAGGTAACATCATCAGTGGTGACCTCCAAGTGAAGCGAAGCTGTTGTCTCCCGGTGTCTATTTATATGTTTGTCCTGGATGGGGTTCCTGGGGTTTGTGGTGATGTCATTTCCTGTTCATTTTCTGAGGGGTTGATAGATGGTATCTTGATCTGGGTTTGTTTATGGCGTTGTGGTTGGAGTGCCAGGCCTCTAGGAATTCTCTGGCATGTCTTTGCTTAGCCTGTCCCAGGATAGATGTGTTGTCCCAGTCGGATTGGTGTTTTTTTTTTCATCCGTGTGTAGGGCTACGAGGGAGAGAGGATCGTGTCTTTTTGTGGCTACCTGGTGTTCGTGTATCCTGATGGCTAACGTTCTTCCTGTTTGTCCTACGTAGTGTTTGTGGCAGTCCTTGCATGGAATTTTGTAGATAACGTTGGTTTTGTCCATGGATTGTACTGGGTCTTGTAAGTTTATTAGTTTTTGTTTGAGAGTGTTGGTGGGATTGTGTGCTACTAGGGTTCCGAGGGGTCTTAGTAGTCTGGCTGTCATTTCTGAAACTTCTTTGATGTATGGTAAGGTGGTTAGGGTTTCTGGCTGTGTTTGATCTGCTTGTCATGATTTGTTCTTGAGGAATCTGCAGACTGTATTTTTTGAGTATCCGTTCTTCTTGAATACATTGTATAGGTGGTTCTCCTCTGTTTTCCGAAGTTTGTCTGTGCTGCAGTATGTGGTGGCTCATTGGAATAGTGTTCTGATACAGCTTCGTTTGTGTGTGTTGGGATAGTTGCTGGTGCAGTTAAGTATTTGGTCAGTGTTTGTCGGTTTTCTGTATATGCAGGTTTGTAGTTCTCCGTTGTCCTTTCTTTCGACTGTGATGTCCAGGAATGCGAGTTTGTTGTCGATTTCTTCCTCCTTGGTGAACTTTATGCCTGTGAGGGTGCCTCATCTGGAGTTGATGACTGTTGTCAGGAACAAACAATCATCTGGTCCAAAACTGAAGACTGAGGTGAGGAGGAGTTTCTTCTTAGGGTTGCGTGTTGTTGGAACTCCTTGCCACAGAGAGCTGTGTGTGGGGAGAGGGAGTAGTTTTAAGGGTGGGATAGATAGATTCTTGATCAGTCGGGGAATTGAGAGTTACATGTTAAGTGCAGGAAAGTGAACATGAGGAATGGGGCATCAGTCACAATGCTATTGAATGGATGAGCAGACTCGAGAGGCCGAATGGCCTTCTCCTGTTCCTGTCTGTGATGGTCCTTCAGGGAATGAAATCTGACCTCATTACCCGCTCTGCTCTGCACGTGATTCCTAACCCTTTGCAAACTCTTCACTGCCTTGTGGCTGAGGAAGTTGATTGGTTCAGAATTACATCCACTTCCCACCTTGGCAAAGATGACCACATCCTGTTCAGACTACAGAGAAATAACATTTGTCAGAGTCAGTTTTTGATTTGTTCTAATCATGTGCTTTGCCAAGACAAATTGGTCTGTATAATGACCCCACATATTCACAGCTCCTCCTGTACACTCTGATTGTCTTTCAGGCAAAGTTTATTATTCTCATCCATTTTCATAGAGTCATGCAGCACGGAAACAGGCCCTTCAGCCCAACTCGCCCATGCTGACAAGGTTGCCCAAACTCAACTAGTCCCATTTATCTGAATTTGGTGCATATTCCTCTGCACCTTTCTTATCCATGTACCTTTACAAATGTCTCTTACATGTAATTGTACCTGCCTCTACCACTTCCTCTGCAGCTCATTCCATATACTCGCTGCATTCAGTGTGATAAATTTGCCTCTCAGGCCCCTTTGAAATTTTTCCCCTCTCACCTTAAACCTATGCCACTAGTTTTGGACACCCCTACATTGGGGAAAAGACTATATCTATTTACCTTCTCTGTGCCTCTCGTGATTTTATAACCTGTATAAGGTCACCCCTCAGCCTCCAATGCTCCAGGGGAGAAAAGCTCCCAGCTTATGAAGCTTCTGCTTATAACTCAAACCTTGCAACCTTGGTAACATCTTTGTTAATCTTTTCTCTAACCTTTCGAGCTCAACAACATCCTTTCTACAGCAGGTTGACCAGGACTGTACACAGTATTCTAAAAATGGTCTCACCAACATCCTGTACAGCTATAACGTGATGCCCCAACTCCTGTCGTCAGTGCTCTGACCAGTGAAGGCAAGCATGCCAAACGCTTACTTCACCACAGTGTCAAGCTGCAATGCCACATTTAAGGAACTGTCTTCCTGCA
>NC_057759.1:6522750-6525077 GCF_004010195.1 Chiloscyllium plagiosum
GTAAAAGTAACCAATGGGGTGAAAGGGGGGGGACTGAGAGATGCAGCTGGACAGCATAAATCAGAATGTAACCCTCAGATCGGGGTGCTTACTCATTAGGCACCCGTTCTTGCAAGTACGTATCAGTAAAATTCGCTGCTTCTGAAATTTATTAATATGCGAGTTTTGTTTCTCACACTCCCTAACTGCCAACTGAACCTGCCTGTTAACCTGAAGAGAATCCTGAACTCGGACTCCCAAGTCCCTTTGTGCTTCAGATTTCCGAAACCTTTCCCCATTTTCGGAAACAGTCTCTGCCTCTATTCTTCTAATCCCATTGCACACCCTCCCACACTGTCATCCATCTGCCAACCGAACCTTAATAGGATCCTGAACTCGGACTCACCCCCGAGGACCTTGTTTGTGCTTCAGGCCTGGCAGCATCTGTCCAGAGACAGACAGAGAGAAAGCGGAGTCAACGTTTCGAGTCCGGGGCAGCCGTCCTTCGGGAGAGTGGCCTTTGGTCTTGATGTGCCGCCGCACAATTTCTTGTTCACTCCCACCTCTCTGTCTGTGTGTATATTTGTCATTATTATTGAGTTTGGCGAGTCCCGGAGCCGGCCCTGTTGATTCTCTCTCCTGAAAGGGTTGTCCCTTTAAAGAGCCTTTCCCCTGAAGCAGCTGCTAACGGTCACTTGGGGCACGAGGCGGCCGTTAACCGCCATCTCGCGCGGGGCCTGAAGCTAAAATGGCGCCGGGGCCACGCGGGAAGGAAAAGCGCCGAGGGAGAGCGGACTGTGTCAACATGTCCCGTTCCCGAGGGTCAGGATGGTGGTTATTGGGGGGTGAGGGGGGACAGGAGAGATTCCCCCTCCCAGTGAGGCATCTTGTACAAACCGCGAGGTCTCTCTCCGTCTCCCTGTCTCTGTACATCTCTCTCTCTCTGTAACTGTTTGACTGTCCATGACTTGCTTTAACTCTCTGACCAGGTCGATTAATCTCGATGACTGTGTGATTTTGTGTTTCTCTGTGTGTCTCTATGACTCTGCCCCTCTGTATATCTATGTCTCTCTGTTTCTCCCTGCGTCTCTATGATTTTGCCGAGAGGTGCAAGGGAGAAGCGAAGGACTTCTGGGAAGGTTTTAAGTGGGAAGTGCACCCAACTCCAGCTCCTCGAAAACCGCTGGAGCTGGATGGACTGAGGGGGAAATTGAGAGGATGTACAGGGAGGTGGTCATTCCCCAGACACAGTATAAGGACAGCTGGGTTACTGTCAGGGGGAGGAAAATGAACCGACGGTCAGGGCAGGGATCCCCTGTGGCCGTTCCCCTCAGCAATAAGTACAGTAGCACCTCGACTTATGAACTTAATCCATTCTGGGACCGGTTTGCGAACCGTAAAGTTCGCGAACTGAATCAATTTTTCCCATTGTTCGGATAGCGTAAGAATGCTTGGACGGCTGTTCACAGTGCACGCGCCAAAGACGAACTGAATGAGATCACGCAGGGCCCGAGAGCTTTTGCGTTCAACAAGCGCATAGCAAAGCAGAACAATGAAACCATATGGTCGCACACGGGAATTTTGCGTTTGTCCCTTCATTTGTACCTTGAATTTTGTACGTACGTTGAAGCAAACCTTTACGTACAATCCTGTTCGTAAACTGATTTGTTCGTGAACGGGGTCGTTCGTATGTCGAGGCTCTACTGTACACCATTTTGGATACTGTTGGTGGGGATAGCCTACCAGGGGAAAACCATAGTTGTCAGGTCTCTGGCACTGAGCCTGGCACTGTGGCTCAGAAGGGAAGAGCGGAAAATAGAAAAGCGCTACTGGTCGGGGACTCAATAGTTAGACGGATTAACAGGAGACTTTGTGGTCAGGAACAAGACTCCCGGAAGATATGTTGCCTCCCCAATGCCAGGGTCCGGGCTGTCGCCGTTTGGGTTTGCAAGATAATGAAGGGGGAGGGTGAGCAGCCAGAAATCGTGATACATATTGGCACCAGTGATATAGCCAGGAAAGGGATTGAGGGTCTGAAAAGTGACTACAGAGGGGTAGGTTGGAAGCTGCAGAGCAGGACGAGTAGATTAGTGATCTCGAGTTTGCTACTGGTGCCACAAGATAGTGAGATGAGGAACAGTCAGCGAATGCAGCTTAATACGTCTCTGCGAGGCTGGTGCAGGAGGGAGGGCTGCAGATACCTAGACCATTGGGATACCTTTTGGGGAAGCTGGGACCTGTACATGAAGGACAGGTTGCACCTGAACGGGCAGGGCAAAAATATCCCAGCTGGGAGATTTGCTTGTGTGATTTGGGAGGGTTTAAACGAGTAAGAAGGGGGGCAGGGG
>NC_057759.1:6525577-6557113 GCF_004010195.1 Chiloscyllium plagiosum
TGGCCACATTCTGTTCAGAGTACAGAGAAATAACATTTGTCAGGGTCAGTTTTAGGCTTGCTCCAAACACATGCCTTGCTAAGAGAAATTAGTCTGGAAAATGAACCCAAATAGTCACAGCTCCTGCTGTACACTGGTTGTCTTTCAGGCAAAGTTTGTTTTTCTCATCCATTTTCATAGAGTCATACAGCACGGATACAGGCCCTTTGGCCCAACTCGCCCATGCTGACAAGGTTGCCCAAACTCAACTAGTCCCATTTGTTTGCATTTGGCCCATATCTCTCTAAACCTTTCTTACCCATGTACCTTTCCAAATGTCTTTTAAATGTTGTAATTGTACCTGCCTCTACCACTTCTTCTGGCAGCTCATTCCATATACGCACTGCCCTCTGTGTGAGAAATTTGCCTGTCAGGTCCCTTTTTAATCTTTCCCCTCTAACCTTAAACCTATGCCCACTAGTTTTGGACACCCCTACGTTTGGGAAAAGACCATACCTATTTGCCTCTCGTGATTTTATAACATCCGTAAGGCCACCCCTCAGCCTCCAAAGCTCCAGGGGAGAAAAGCTCCCAGCTCCTGCAGCTTCTCCTTATAATTCAAACCCTGCAATCTTGGTAACATCTTTGTCAATCTTTTCTGTGCCCTTTCTAGCTGAAGAAACTTCTACAGCAGGCTGACCAGAATTGCACACAGTATTCCAAAAGTGGCCTCACCAACATCCTGTACAGCTGTAACATGATGCCCCAACTGCTGTCATCAGAGCTCTATTCAGTGAAGGCAAGCATGCCAAACATCTTCACCACCGTGTCTAGCTGCAATGCCACATTCAAGGAACAATCAACCTTCACACCAAGGTCTCTTTGTTTGGAAACAGTCCCCAGACTTGTACTATGAACAGTATATGTCCTGCCCTGGTTTGCCTTACCAAAATGCAACACCTCGCATTTACCTAAATTAAACTTCATCTGTTATTCCTCGACCCACTGGCCTAGCTGATCTAATGTCCATTATACTCTTAGATAACCTTCTTCTCTGTCTAAAATGCCACCAATGTTGGTCCTGCTCCTATCTACTACGTTTCTTGTTGACCTGTTTTCAGGCTGACCAAGCGGAACAGCAACCACCCTGCATCACTTACGCCAGCCTGTGGAACACAGATACAAGAGGGGATGAGGAACCAGGTCAAGACAAAGAGGGAAACGTTTATGCCAACCTTCCACAGATGTTGTGAGACAGCACAGAAGAAAGCCTGTGAAACTTCACAAATCAATCAACAGCAAATCTATCTTCTCGCAAATAAGGAGGAAATGGAAGAGAAGGCAGAGCACTGTCATGTTTCTGTGACTTGGTTAGGCTTTGTCTCAGTTCACACAGCAAGATGTCAGTTCAAAAGATGGACTTGTCTTGAGAAACCATCTGGATAATGGTCTCTCCCACAACTCTCGGTGGGTCAATTTATACGGCTGTAGCACGATCTAATTGTTGATGGCAGAGATTTAAGATTTTATGGTGTCCTTTCCTAACTTGAGCATCCATTTGATTTCCTGGTGAATGGGTCAAGGCAGACTAGACAATGAATTGTACATACTCTACATCTTTTATTTAAATTGTGGTGAGCTGGAAATAATTCAAGACAATAATTCCCTAGCCCTATCTTCATTGTCCTCCAACTTCATCACATAAAATATACTTCCAGATCTCTTTTCATACCTCATACGGAATCTACCTCCACCACAATCCCAGGCTGCACAATCCAAATCCTAACAACTTTGAGAAAAGACATATCTCCTCATGTGACTCCCAGCTGTCTTGCCAGCAATCTTGAAATTGTGACCCCTAGTTACTGGCATACCAACTTGTGGTAAAAAAAATTCTTCTTTCCCCTGTCAAAATTCTTCATAATTTTGAACACCTCCATAAGGTCCCTCTCTAAATCTTCTCTGCTTCAAGGAGAAGGAGCCTGATGTCACTAATTATTCCTTGTAGGTAAAATCCTTCATTTCTTCTATCATTCTAGTAAAACTCCCATGAACCCTCTCCAGAGCTTGAAGTTCCTTCCTTAAATAAAGTGCCCAGAACTGAACACAAATGTTACCTGACTAATGATTTGTAGAGGTATAGCATCACTTTCTCAGTTTTATACTCAATGCTTCTATTTATAACTGCAAGAATCCTATAAACCTTCTTCACAACTGTTTCAGCTTGCCTGGCGACCTTGAGAGAATGATGTGCATGAACCCCAAGGTTCCTCTGCTCTAGTGCTCCCTACAAAAATGTACCATTGACCCTACATTGTTGCCATGTGTTTCTGGTAGCAAAATGCATTTCATTTCATTCCTCTGCATTGGAATTCTTTTGCCAGATTTCTACCCATTTGGCCAATTTGTCAATCTCCCTGTGAAGTCACTCAGCATCATCCTCACAATTCACTCTTCTCCCTGGGTTAGTATCAACTGTGAATTAGAGATTATAATCTCAACACCAAACTCCTAATCATTTTATATAACAATGTAGTTATTAATGAGTACGTGTCAGATTCTTCTATGTGCATGTAACTATTAATCTCTACCTGTTCGTTACCCATATGTGAATGGGATTTACCTGTCTGTTCCTGCTCTGTGAATTGAGACAGTTAATATTGACCTGTATTTGCCCGTTTCCCCTATGTGAATGTGAGAGTGTATTTACCATTCTGTCCCTGCTGTGTTTTGAGATTGTCAATATTAATCTGTGCCTGTCACTTTCTCCTATGTTACTATGTGAATGTAATCACCAATATTTGCCTTTCAATCTCTGCCTTGAGAATATGTGAATTTACTTATCATTTGTACCTGTCAGTTCCTGTTTGGTGAATGTGAACACTGCAGGTACCAATATGTACCCGTGAGAATCTGCTCTGTGAATATGAGACTGTCATTGTCACAATGTACTTGTCAGTTTATGCTGTGTGAAACTGGGCGTGTAGTTATCATTCTGTTCCTGTCTTTGTGAATGAGAGTATAGTTATTAATCTGTCCCTGACAGATACTGAAATGCTAATGTGTCACTTAGAAACCGACCAATGGAGATTAATAGTCACACATTTGCGTTGCGGTAACTGTGTTGTCATCATTTGTTTGTCTGTTTCTGCAAAATGAAAGTGTGTGTGTAGTTATCAGCCTGTACTTATCAATTTCTACTCTTTCGTATCTAAGTGGAAGCCAGTAATATTCTGTGTCTGTGTGATACGTTCTGTGATAGTTGTTATGAGGGTGTTGAGACTGGGTCTTAATCTTTTCTGCATTTTGTGATTTCTGTGTTGACTGTCAGGTCTGTCTTGGGGAGAGAGGAGCTAGGGTGATAGCGGAAGGGAAACTGCTTTATTCTGAGAACCATTCTGAATCATGGTCACACATTTCCTGTTTGGGTAGAGAGTCTGGGATCACTGAGACATTTAGTTTCAATTTGTACCTAGACATTGGTGTTTTTTCATGAAAGTGTATTTTATTCTGCATGTCAGTTCATTTCTGTATGATATTTTTTATACCAATATGCAACACCACAGCATGTCATCAGTTTTCTCACCAAAATCAGAATCACTGATATGGTACAGATCAGAAGCAGACCATTCATCCCCTTGTATATATACTGGGACATTCTCTAATGCATCAATTCTACAGTATTTGTTGGGAATGTGAACTTCATCCCCTCATTGTCAGTGTCTATGTGGAAAGGACAATTTGACATCAGTTCTGTAGACATCTGACTTTTAATAACTGTCGTCCTTGGTCGGACAGATCACGGTTGTTTTCAGTTCTGGGCACATTATTTAGGGAAGGATCCTCAAGTTCTTGAGAGGGTTCATTGGAGATTTACTGGATTTCAATCACCTATGTTCAATTGTGGTTTGTGTCTGAGTGTAGCATAAACTCTGTAAATAAACTCTTTTCAATGATGCGTAACTGTATTGCATTTCAATCTGTTTATTTTTACATTGTGTGTGTGTGTGTGTATACATATATAGTAGACTTTATCAGGCACTGCTGGGCACTGTATATCCTCAGCTGTGATACGTGATGTTGAGAGTCAATTCACATCTGGAAATAGAGGCCAAACTTTATTCTTTTCCTTTCAGCATCCAGTGGCTGAGTGAGAGTGAGTTTGCTCTTGTGCTGCCACTCTGTCTGTATCTCAGTTCATGTCTCCTGTAGTGAATGGGAAACAGCTGAAGTTCTTTAATTGTTAGTGCCTGTAGGAATCACGTGCAAGTGAAAATGTAACACACTGCAACAGAAAAGATTCTGTGCTGTTCCTCAGTGTCAAGGTAGGAAAAGGAATGGACCTTTTGTATCTTGTATGGTGTGGAATCTAATAGAGAGTAATGATATAAAATGTTGGTCTTCAGAAAGCCATCAGTTTTTGTTTCAGTGCATAGTGATGTTCTTTTATGCATTTGGTGAAGTAAAAATCAATGTAAACTGAATCCATTTGCAACTAAATGAAAGGGTGACAAACAATTCAACTGCATTGGAGCTGACTGACCATAATGTTCCTTGTACAGAAAAGACAATTCTATTTTCTGATGTCGACAGAACATTACCCTGCTCTGTCGTATGATGATGCACCATTAGCTGTACTGTTGCATTGCTCTATAGTAGGGAGGAGGAAAGGAAAAGGACTTTTTTTTTTTGTCTTGCAGTGCAGAATATGTAAACTGCCAAATTCCAATTATGGATTAATCAACACTGTTCTGCTCTGCCTGAAAATAAAATGAGCAGTTTTACAAACCTACCAATTTTGGCTTTCGTTTCCCCCCACCCCCCCCTTTCTCCACTGCTTTGAAGGATGGTTACCAGTCGATGTGCTTATTGATTGAATCTGTGGATGAGTGCCATGCCTCTAGGAATTCCCTGGCTGTTCTCTGTTTGGCTTGTCCTATAATAGTAGTGTTGTCTATAAAGTTTCTGGTTGGACTGAAACAGACAAAGGTGAAAGTGAGTACTGCAGATGCTGCAAACTCACCGACTCCCACAGCTACCTGGAGTATACCTCTGTCCACCCAGCCTCCTGCAAAAATGTCCCTTATCCCAATTCTTCCACCACCACCGCCGTATCTGCTCCCAAGAGGATCAGTTCCACCACAGAACACGCCAGATTGGCCTCCCTCTTTCAAGACTGCAATTTCCCCTCCCAAGTAGGGGTTGATGTCCTCCAGTGCATCTCGTCCACTTCCCGCCCCTCAGCCCTCGAACCACACCCCTCCAACCACAACAAGGATAGAACGCACCCCCCCACCTACCTCTGTATACATCGCATCATGCTTTGCCATCAACAGACCCCATCACCAGAGATATATTTCCTTCCCCACCTCTATCCGCTTTCCGTCAAGACCGTTCACTCCGCAACAACCTCATCAGGTCCACACCTCCAAACAACCCACCCTCCCCTGCCACAGCAGGAATTGCAAAACCTGCGCCCACACCTCCCCCACCACTTCCATCCAAGGACCCAAAGGAGCCTTCCACATCCATCAAAGTTTCACCTGCACTTCCACACGTCATTTACTGTATCCGCTGCTCCCGATGCAATCTCCTCGACATTGGGGAGATAAGATGCCAACTCGCAGAGCGCTTCAGAGAACATCTCTGAGACACTACACTACCAACCACACCACACCGCACCATGGCCCAACACTTCAACTGTCCCTCCCACTGCTGAGGAATGCAGGTCCTGGGCCGCCTCCGTCACCATTCCCTTACCACCCGATGCCTGGAGGAAGAACACCTCATCTTCCACCTCAGGACCCTCCAACCCCATGGCATTGATGTGGACTTCACCAGTTTCCTCATTTCCCGTTCCCCACCTTACCCCAGTTCCAAACTTCCAGCTCAGCACTGTCCTCATGACCTGTCACATCTGTCCGTCTTCCTTCCCACCTATCTGCACCACCCTCCACCCTGACCTATCACCTTTACCCCCACCTTCATCCACCTGTTGCATTCTCATCTAAATTCCCATCGACCCCAATTCCCTCCAATTTATCTCTCCACCTCCAAGACTCCCAGCCTCATTCCTGATGAAGGGCTTTGATTTTCCTGCCTGCCCTTCTCTGCTTTTCCAGCACCACACTCTTGAAACAGACAAAACAAAGTTTTCTACTACAACATGAAGAAATGGAGAATGATGTTGTGATAAAGATGGGGATGGCAGGCTCTCTGCTACCATGATACATTTATGCAAATAGATGCTGGCTGATCAGGATGAAAATTGTTAGCTGGTTGTTTCTGATCAGTGCAGACTCAAAGGTTTTGAACATCTTCTTATGGTTGTTCAAAGTAATTGCATCAGCTGAGCTGGAAGTTTGGAACTGGGGTAAGGTGGGGAATGGGAATTGAGGAAACTGATGAAGTCCACATCAATGCCATGGGGTTGGAGGGTTCTGAGGTGGAAGATGAGGTGTTCTTCCTCCAGGCATCGGGTGATAAGGGAATGGTGACGGAGGAGGCCCAGGACCTGCATTCCTCAGCAGTGGGAGGGGCAGTTGAAGTGTTGGGCCATGGTACGGTGTGGTTGGTAGTGTAGTGTCTCTGTGTTGTAGGCCTCTCTGACAAGGGATCTGTGGGAAGAAATCATTTTGTTTGTAACATTTTCTGTCGCTCCCAATGTCAATGGAACTGTTAGACATTGTAACGTGTGTCAGGATAGTGTATGTTTTTGAAACGCATTGTAAGTCAGAGAAAGGGTGAGAGTGTGTGCGTGGGGTGGGGAATGGATGTGTGGTTACGTACCGACACATTAATCATTCTCTCTGTCAAACTTTGACACAGAATGTGCCTTTGGAAGTCATATTATTTGATTGCTGTATCTATGTATGTGACAAAAGATTAATTGTCATTCTCAGTTACTGATAGCTGAAATGTTTCTTTCAACATCTGTACTCAACATCCACTTATGGTTGTTCAAAGTAATCGCATCAGCTTTTTGTTTGCCTTGATTGTAACATTAATATTATTGTTACTAAATGCAGACGACATAAAAATGGGTAGGAGATGTAGGGAGTACAAAAGCTTGTATGTGGTGGGTGGCACTGCAGTCTCAGTGCCAGGGACCTGGGTTTGATTCCAGCTTCAGGCGACTGTCTGTGTGGAGTTTGCATGTTCTCCCCATGTCTGCGTGAGTTTCCTCCGGGTGCTCCAGATTCCTCTCAATCCAAAAGATGTGCAGGTCAGGTGGATTGGCCAAGCTAAATTGCCCCATAGTGTCAGGTGCATTAATCAGAGAGAAATGGGTCTGGGTAGGTTACACTTCGGAGGGTCTGTGTGGACTGGTGAGGCCGAATGGCCTGTTACCACATTGTAGGCAATCTAACATAATCTTGTTCAAGGATACAGTGGGATATAGATCAGTTGCAGATATGGGTGGAGAAATGGCAGATTGAGTTTAATCTGGCACAGTGTAAGATGCTGGACGTTGGGAGATCAAATGTTACGGAAAGGTATGCAGTAAATGATTGTACTCTGAACACCTTTGACATACAGAAGGATCTTGGGGTTCAAGTCTATAGCTCCCTGAACATGGCCACACAAGTAGACAGGATGGTATCTAGAGGAAGGCGTATGGCATGCTTGCCTTATTGGTCGAGGAATTGAGTACAAGAGTCAGGATGTCATTGCAGCTTTATAAGACTTTGGTTAGGCCGTACTTAAGAGTATTGTGACAAAAGGTTAACTCTGTCCTTCTCAGTTACTGATAGCTGAAATGTTTCCTTCAATATCTGTACTCACTATCTACTTCAGATATGGTTGTTCAAGCTACCAGCATCGTTTCTTTGTTCACCCTGATTGTAATGTTAAACGTATCCTCCCTGGGATGGAATTAGCTGCCAGAACACGGATGGACGGACGGACGGACGCGGATGGAATACCCAAGCATGCGCATACACACATCCTCCGATGCACCCACATTCACATGCCCACACACTGGGCTGAATTTGCATTTGCAGACACATTCTAATTTTGCTCAATCTACAGACACTCAATCCATGTAATATTTTATAAATTCCTACTTTGGAAATAGAACCAGACTTACTCAAGATTGGGAGAAAGTGAGGACTGCAGATGCTGGAGATCAGAGCTGAAAAATGTGGAAAAGCGCAGCCGGTCAGGCAGCATCCAAGGACCAAGAGAATCGACATTCAGGATTCCTGAAGAAGGGCTTATGCCCGAAACGTCGATTCTCCTGCTCCTTGGATGCTTCCTGACCTGCTGCGCTTTTCCAGCAACACATTTTTCAGCTCGCTCAAGATTGGGATACAGTCAGACTCTAACCTCTCGTCTTTAATATGTTGCCTGAGCTGAGATGTCACCCTTTTTAAAATAAAACCTGAAGTCATCTTGACAATGTGACTTTAAAGAAGTTCTAGGATGCATATATTAATTAACCGCAACCCGTTCTAAAAGATGAATCACTGAACAATAATCTAGGTTTGTTCAATATATAATTTCATTTGCATGACACTAATCTTTAGCTATAAATTCTGTGTCTTATTATCCTGTTTCACAGCTACCTGATGAAGGAGCAGCACTGTGTAAGCTCATACTTCCGAATGAACCTGTTGGATTATAATCTGGTGTGTGATTCTTAACTGAAGAGTATTGCATTTAGTTGTGGTCGGCACATTACAGGAAAGATGTGGAGGATTTAGGGAGGATGCAGAAGAGGTTTGCCAGAATATTGTCCAGATTAGAGGGTATGAACTATAAAGAGAAGCTAGAAACACCCGAGTAGTTTTCTTCTGAGCAGCAGCGACCGAGGGGAAATGTAATGGAAGTGTAGAAAGTTTTGAGTAGATTTGTAGCTCAGGTTGAGGTTCTGGATCTAGCTTTGCTGATTGAGCTGGAAGGTTTGTTTTCAGACATTTTGTCACCATACTTGGTAACATCATCAGTGAGCCTCCGGATGTAGCACCGGAGATATGGCCCGCTTTCTATTTATAAGTCCACTACATTAGACAAACAGGCAAAAAACTAGCCACCAGGATACATGTACATCACCTACCACAAAATGAAATGATCCACTCTCACTAGTATCCTTGCATACAGATGAGGAAGGACAGCACTTTGACTGCAACAGCACAGCCATCCTAGGACAAGCCAAATCGGGACATGAACGAGAATTCCCAGAAGCATAGCATTCCAACCGGAATTCCACCAACAAACATTTTGACTTGGATCCCATTTACCACCCCCTGAGAAAAAGAACAGGAAGTGACATCACCACAGGAAACTACAGAAATGTGACACAGGAATGGACATGACTGACAATTTAATGTTCCAGGATACAAATGCTATAGGAAGGACAGAAAGAGAGGCAAGAGAGGAGGGGGAGTGGCATTTTTCATAAGGGATAGCATTACAGCTGTACTTAGGGAGGATATTCCTGGAAATACATCCAGGGAAGTTATTTGGGTGGAACTGAGAAACAAGAAAGGGATGGTCACCTTATTGGGATTGTATTATAGACCCCCTAATAGTCAGAGGGAAAGTAGGAAACAGTTCTCAGTTGCCTGTAACAATAATAGGGTGATTATGGTAGGGGATTTTAACTTTACAAACATTGAATGGGACTGCCATAGTGTTAAGGGTTTATATGGAGAGGAATTTGTTAAGTGTGTGCAAAACACTTTTCTGATTCAGTATGTGGATGTACCTACAAGAGAAGGTGCAAAACTTGACCTGCTCTTGGGACAAGAGGGAGGGCAGGTGACTGAGGTGTCAATGGGGTAGGACTTTGGGGCCAGTGACCATACCACTATTAGTTATAAAATAGTGATTGGAAAGGATAGACCAGATCTAAAAGTTGAAATTCTAAATTGGAGGAAGGCCAATTTTGATGGTATTAGGCAAGAACTTTCAAAAGCTGATTACTTGCAAACATTTGCCCCCAAAGGGCTGGCTGGAAAATGGGAAGCCTTCAGAGATAAGACAACAGGAGTCCAGAGAAAGCATATTCCTGTGAGGGTGAAAAGAAAGGCTCATAGGTATAGGGAATGCTGGATATCTTGAAACGCATAAAAGTAGATAAATCCCCAGGACTGATCAGGTGTACCCGAGAACTCTGTGGGAAGCTAGGAAAGTGATTGCTGGGGCCACTTGCTGAGATATTGTATCATCGATAGTCACAGGTAAGGTGCCGGAAGAATGGAGGTTGGCTAACGTGGTGCCACTGTTTAAGAAAGGTGGTAAGGATAAGCCAGGCACCTATAGACCAGTGGGCCTGAAGTGAGTGGTGGGCAAGTTGTTGGAGGGAATCCTGAGGGACAGGATGTACGTGTATTAGGGAATGCAAGGACTAATTAGGGATAGTCAACATGGCTTTGCGCATGTGAAATCATGTCTCACAAACTTGATTGATGTTTTTGAAGAAGCAACAAAGTGGATTGATGAGGGCAGAGCGGTAGATATGATCGATATAGACTTCAGTAAGGCATTTGATAAGGTTCCCCATGGGAGACTGGTGAGCAAGGTTAGATCTCATGGAATACAGGGATAACTAGCCATTTGGATACAGAACTGGCACAAAGGTAGAAGACAGAGGGTGGTGGTGGAGGGTTGTTTTTCAGCCTGAAGGTCTGTGACCAGTGAAGTGCCACAAGGATCGGTGCTGGGTCCACTACTTTTCATCATGTATATAAATGATTTGGATAAGAGGTATAGATAGTAAATTTACTGATGACACCAAAATAGGAGGCATAGTGAACAGCGAAGAAGGTTACTTCAGATTACAACGGGATCTTGATCAGATGGGCCAAAGGTGAGAATTGGCAGGTGGAATTTAATTCAGATAAATGTGAGGTGCTGCATTTTGGGAAAGCAAATCTTAGCAGGACTTATACACTTAATGGTAAGGTCCTAGGGAGTGTTGCTGAAAAAAAGAGACCTTGGAGAGCAGGCAGATCGGATAATGAAAGCGTTTGGTATACTTTCCTTTATTGGTCAGAGTATTGAGTACAGGAGTTGGGAGATCATGTTGCGGTTGTACAGGACATTGGTTAGCCCACTGTTGGAATATTGCGTGCAATTCTGGTTTCCTTCCTATCCAAAAGATGCTGTGAAGCTGTGAAACTTGAAAGGGTTCAGAAATGACTTACAAGGATGTTGCCAAGGTTGGATGATTTGAGCTATAGGGAGAGGTTGAATAGGCTAGGGCCGGTTTTCCTAGAGCATCGGAGGCTGAGGGGTGACCTTATAGATTTTTATAAAGGCATGGATAAGATAAATAGACAAAGGCTTTTCCCTGGTGTGGGGGAGTCCAGAACTAGAGGACATAGGTTAGGATGAGAGGGAAAAGATATAAAAGAGACCTAAGGGGCAACTTTTTCACCCAGAGGGTGGTACATGTATGGAATTAGCTGCCAGAGGAAGTGGTGGAGGCTAGTACAATTGCAGCATTTAAAAGGCATCTGGATGGGTAGATGAAAATGAAGGGTTTGGAGGGATATGGACCAGGTGCTGGCAGGTGGGATTAGATTGGGTTGGGATATCTGATCGGCATGGACGAGTGGACCACATAATCCGTTTCCATGTTGTACATCTCTATGACTCAACGTTACCATAGGAAATGATGTCACCTTCCCAAGGAAACCTAAACACACAAATATAAAGTGGGCCATACCATCAGTGCTTCATCCGGAGGCTCACTGATGGTACCTAGTGTGGTGATGAACTGTCTGAAAACAAATCTTACAGCTCAGCAAGCAAACCTATATCCAGAAGTCTCTAAAATTGAGACGCATGGTTAAGGTTGATGGTCAGAATCTTTTTCCAAAAACTGAAATGTTTACAACTAACAGGCATGCATATAAGGTGAGAGGGGGAAAGTTCAAAGGAGACATATGGGGCAGTTTATTTTAAACAGAGAGTGGTAGGAGTGGAATGCACTGCCAGGGGTGGAGGTGGAGGCAGATACGATAAGGGTATTGAAAGGACTTTTAGGTAAAAAAATGAATATGCAAGAACTGGAGGGTTATGGATCAAGGGCAGGCAGAAGGGATTCATTTCATTTGGCGGCATGTTCCGCACTATATCGTGGGCTGAAGGACCCATTCCTGTGCTGTACTGTTCGATGTTCAGATTTAATGCAGTGTATAATTTCGGATGAGGATTCATTCAAGTTGATTGAAACTGGGTAACATGCATATAGAAGAGAGATTAAATAGATAGAAACTTCCATTTCATTGGTGGTGTTTGACTTTGAACATATCTGGAAATGGAGCTCAATGTGAGTCTGACTCAATCCACTCTGACTGTGGAAAGGATGTTCTTCGCTCTGGTCGCAGTAACATACCTGCTGTTTGTTCGAAGCAGCTGGTCACACTTGGCTCTGTATCGAGGGAATATTACATTGTCTTGGTCCTTTGAGTACTTGCCTGGAGGAAGACAGAAGAGATACCTCCTGTAAACCAACATCAACTGTGATTGGCAACATCAATGTAACATTCAGTTCCTCATTCTTAAGATTTTTTTATTTAAAGCCAGCAAATTAAACAGAACCACAGGTCTGATTCCACTCCTGCCCTGAGCTGCTCCTTGTCCATTTTTTCTTAAAATTGTAAGACCAATTGAGTAAGATCCAGAAACTAAACAACAGCTCCATGAATGGGGCCACGTGATGCAAGTGAGTATGTGGATATGTGAGTTCAGTTATTGATCTTTACCTGTCAGTTCTGGCTTGGTGAATGTGAGGGTCCAATTGATAACTATCAAATCATAAAAATAATACAGCACAGAGGGGGCTATTCAGCCCATCTTGTATATACCAAACCAAAGATGCCCTTTCTCATCCCACCTTCATGCCACAGCCCATAGCCTTGTAGTTTACAGAACTTGAGGTGCAGTTCCATGGATTTTTGTTTAAGAGTTTAGGGTCTCTGCATGCACCACCAAATCAAAGTTAAAAATCACTCAACACAAGATTATAGACCAACAGGTTTATTTGGAAGTACTAGGTTTCGGTGTTCTGCTCCTTCATTAGTAGCTCACTATTTAGTATTCGCTATTTAGTATTCCTTAATCATGTCACCTCTGTGCCAAGGAATATAACCCCAACCTCTCCAATAGGTACAATTCACCAGCACTGGCAACGTTCTAGTAAATCTCCTTTGTACTCTCTCCAGAACAATGACGTCTTTCTCGTGATGTGGGAACCCAACTGCACAGTGCCTTATACGGTTTCATAGTTATATCCCTACTTTTGTATTCCATCCCTCTGCCCATGAAGGAGAGCATTCCACTTGTCTTCTTTACAACCCCATCTACCTTTAGGGACCTGTGAACTTGTACACCAAGGTCTCTCCTATATTCTCATTTATCGTCTATTCCCATTTACTGTTTGATGTCCCAAAATGCATTCACTCACACTTCTCAGAGCTGAACTCCATCTGCCACATTTCTGCCCACTCCTCCAAATGATCAATGATAGTTATGGAGCTTACAGCTATCCTCCACACTATCCACTACATGGCCAATTTGTGTGTCACCTGTAAATTTCACAAATTTGTCCACCACATTCAAGTCCAAATCCTTAACGTATAAAACAAACATCAGAGGGTCCAACATTGAGCCATGCAGACCACTGCTTGACAACTTTCCATTCACAAGAGCAGCCATCAACCATTACCATTTGTTTCCTGTTATTAAGCCAACTTTGCATCCAATTTACCACATTACCCTGTATCCCATGGCTTTTACAACCAGTCTGCTGTGATGATGCTGCTCCTTTAATAAGCTTGTAAAAGACACAGACTCCAAAAAGTCTGACTTGATGGGTTTTAGGGCCATTTTGATTATAACTAACAGATAATGCCTCAGGCAAAAGGCTTCCACATTTTAAAAAAACCCTTGTACAATGAAAGGGAAGTGTCCCAGTTCAGCTTTTCTCTGGTTTGATTTGGTTTTTGGCTGTCTGGCTATTGACTGAAAGCAGTCAGGCAATTGAAAAAGCTGCTGAACCCAAAGAAGCTGGTCCATGATGGTACTCTCTCTCTGACATTCCTCCTGTAAGACCCTGTGTTTGATTTTACCTTTTTGTGCCAAAGTGTGTTTGTGGGGACTGTTGCAAGTATTGGGAACAACATTGTTAAGTTGGTATAATCTGTTGGGTTTTTGGATAGGTTAAGTAATTTAGTATCCTATTCTCTTTGTTGGTTTCATTCGGTAATCTTGTAAATCAATTCTGTTTTGTTTAAAACTATGTGATATGACCAGCTACATCACTCCTGGGATATCAGAGTTACACCTGCTTAAAACAACTAGCAAAGTTAGGGTCCGGGCTACTTTCTTGAAATGTTTTGAGGGAGTCTGGCCTGGTCCATACCAGTTTGGGGGCTCTTTGCAGGATTTCTACTATAGTTTCGATTTGGGATTAGGGTTGTTGGACTCGAAGGCAGCGAGAGGTAGGTGTTAGTGTCTTTTGTTCTGGGTTTTGAATTCAGTTGGTTTAAACAGTGCTTGGGATAGCAATGTCTCTTTCAGTCACCAGGAGTATTGTGGGGTGGAAGAAGTGATTTTGGGGCTTTTACAAAAGGTGATTAAGGCCAAGCTGCTGGAAATAGCAGTCAAGCTGGGGTTAAGGCTGCGTCCTTCCATGAGGAAAGGAGAGATAATTACAGCAGTAGCTCAGCATTTAAATTTGTTGGAAACACCATCAGAATCTTCAGAGATGGCTAAAATTCAATGGAAAATGAAGCAACTTGAGTTAGAGGCAAAAGACAAGCAAAGGGCAACAGAAATGAAACCGTTTGAATTATGATTAAATGGAGAAGAGAGAGAAAAGAAAGGCAGAGAGGTGGTTTGAACATTGGAAATTGGCACTTAGACGGGAGTTCAAAGATCCACTTCCTGTAGTAGTGAAAACTCGTAGAAGAGCAGAGAGCTAAAACAACAAGATTGGCAGCTGAAATGGCTGATGGTTAGCGGTTGGTCAATAAATCAAAGTTTGGCTTCCAAAACCAATTACAATCCATGAGGGATAGAAATTGAGGATAAGAGAAATCCTCACATGCGAAGGAAATGATAGATCTCGGTGAAGATCGTAAGGATGACTTACCACAGGATAAAAAGGAAACCCTTGAAGGGGAAAGAAGTTTTTAAACTAACTTCCGATAGAAATACTAATGAGATATTCAATCAGGGATTGCGGAATTTATGAAAAAAATATAGTAACAAGTGTGATTTTAACATCAAATTTCGGTATTGTTAGATATTTGTGGAAAAACCCAATCTCCTCATTGACTCCGTTTGCGTTAACATGGCTTGTGGTGAGGCGGAGGCAGGAGAGACTGGGGGGAAAAATAGCGCCAAGAGATCAACGGCTTATTTTCAAATTTAAAATTGCCCGCCATCACGGAGAAAAGAGCAGCAAGTTTTACAGAGAATACATGAGCACGTACACGCTGATTGCTTTTTTTCGATTACGAAATTAAAGATCAGACCATCTCACTTTACTCCATTCCCGCCTTTACAGTTGAAAAATATGCTTCACTGATGTTCAATCTGCTCTCTCTCTCCAGAGGCAGGGGATAAAAGATTGGATATGAACCGAGCCGAAAATAAAGCGCAGAGGGTCAGGGACTGTTCCTTACTGTATTCTGCAGCGATTGACTCATTACTGCACTGGGTCAAACCAGCTCTTCCTACTGCACTTAAAGAAAATGTGAATCTAATCGGCGACATTCTAAAGTCATAAGACATTCCAACAAAACAGATCACTCAAGCAGTGACCGTTCAATAAAAAATCCTGTCGTTCAGAGCACTCTTACAATGGCATTTTATGACAAATTCTTCCTCTGCTTCTGAAGATGGTGACATTATCCAAATAAATGGAGCGTGGAATTTATTGATGTCCGATACAAAGGCGAGGAAAATAATCAATCCGACAGAAAGTTTAGCTCCTTTCACAGATGCTGTGAGTGGCTCTTAAAAGAGCCTTTGGGTTGTCAAATTCAAGAATAGTCTCTTCACTTTTTAGCAGATCCAGCAGCGGTGGTTTTCTTGGGCAGCAGCACAGCCTGGATATTAGGCAGCACCCCGCCCTGAGCGATGGTCACCCCTCCCAGCAGCTTGTTGAGCTCCTCGTCGTTGCGCACGGCCAGCTGCAGGTGCCTGGGGATGATGCGGGTCTTCTTGTTGTCCCGGGCCGCGTTGCCGGCCAGCTCCAGGATTTCAGCCGTCAGATACTCCAGCACCGCAGCCAGATAGACCGGCGCTCCGGCACCCACACGCTCAGCATAGTTACCCTTTCTCAGGAGCCTGTGAACACGGCCCACCGGGAACTGCAGGCCAGCCCGGGACGACCGAGACTTCGCCTTGGCGCGACCTTTCCCACTGCCCTTTCCTCTTCCAGACATCGTCAAGCACTGAGAAGCAATTTCAGAGAAAATACTACACTCCGCCCACATTGCGGCCTCTTATACCTTCGGGAGGAATCGTTGGGGGGGGGCATTGCTGATTGGTCCCATTGTCCAGCCCCTCCTAATGTTGTTCCAATTCCCAATCAGATATCTGCCTCATTCCCCAATCCGGAGAGGGCACGGGGAGGGGGGCGGAAAGTACTCGCGACAAATCATAACCGCTTTTTTACAATTTGAAAAGCCCGCCAATTTACAAACAAAGGAATAGGTTTTAGATTGAAAAGTGAAATACAAAAAAAACTGAGGACGTTAAAAGACACTTACTACTCGTATGTTAATTTACTTTCATTTACGAATGTATCCTTGACACGATCTGTTTCTCTGCTGAAAATGTGTTGCTGGAAAAGCGCAGCAGGTCAGGCAGCATCCAAGGAGCAGGAAAATCGACGTTTCGGGCATGAGCCCTGAAGGAGGTTCATGCCCGAACCTGCTACGCTTTTCCAGCAACACATTTTTAGCTCTGATCTGCAGTCCTCACTTTCTCCTGAACGATCTGTTTCTCCCTCATTTGCCCACCTCTGTCCATTTCTGATCTTGAGAATGAGCAATTTTCTAAACCCTGTGACGAAGCTGAAACAAAACAGGCTAAACACTGTCTTTTCACATTTCAGTCGCACCCCGGCACGTTGATAACGCAGCACACAACCTCCAGCTCAGTATCAATGGCGAACACGGTGTTTAGTCGATATTTTAAGGTCGTCCTCCCTTGTCGCTCTCGATCAGATTCAGCAAAAATCACCAAATTTCACATTTCAGTGCGGTAGCTGTTTTGGTGTTCTCTCGGTTCACTTTGAAAGCCTCTCCCCGACAGCAGAAAATGCTTTGCTTTTTGTATTCTGAAAAATCGGATTAAACCCGCACTTTGGCAATGTAAAAGAAGGGTAAAATACATCAATCCGTGTGACTGAAAGCTGTGGGCACTTTCGTTTGGTTTGCCAGGGTGAAAACAACTTAACATTCCACCAGGGCTTTTAGTAAGTTGAAGAAATGCCATGAAAAATGATTCCCTGACGTGTAATCTGCTCGCTCTCTCTACAGACAGGGAAGAGACTGTTTATGAACTCTCTCCCCTCACCTCGTCAATTTGCAAAGCACTGATAAAATCAAATATGACTAAAATACCTCAAGAATCTCATCAAATTGCAAAGTAATCATAAAAGCGAATGCAGTACAAAAATTTAAAACATCTTATGAATCACATGCAAACTAAAACAAACAACCCTTAAAGAAATGGTTCCGCTGTCTCAGGAAAGTTGTGGGTGGCTCTTATAAGAGCCTTTGGGTTGTGGATGTGTGTGTTTCAGTACAATGCGGTCCTTCACTTGGAGCTGGTGTACTTGGTCACCGCCTTTGTGCCCTCCGACACGGCGTGCTTGGCCAGCTCCCCGGGCAGCAGCAGCCGCACGGCGGTCTGGATCTCCCGGGAGCTGATGGTGCTGCGCTTGTTGTAATGGGCCAGGCGGGAAGCCTCCCCCGCGATGCGCTCGAAAATATCGTTGACGAACGAGTTCATGATGCTCATGGCCTTGGAGGAGATGCCGGTGTCGGGGTGAACCTGCTTCATCACTTTGTAGATGTAGATGGAGTAACTTTCTTTCCTGGTCCGCCTCCTTTTCTTGCCGCCCTTCGCTGGCGCCTTCTTGATGATTTTCTTAGCGCCCTTCTTGGAAGCTTGCTGTGCTTTCTTCTCATCAGCCATAGCGCCGCTCACTCTCAGACATAGAATAAGGGAAAGCGAGCTCGGAGCTCCCTTTTATAGACTGACGACGTCATCAATGCTAATGAGGGATGGAGGAAAGCCTTGGTCTGATTGGGTAGCTTACAAGGACTCGTTCCCAAACACTCCAGTCTCTGTGATTGGGTAAAGTGGGATCCAATCTGTCAGAATCTGCAACGAAATGTGAAGTGGATGGTGATTCTGTTACTGTCAGACTGACTGAGGGAGATTTGTTTTATGTCTGTCACACAGAAAGTGACTGTGGTATTGGCTCGATTTCCTTTTGCTCTTTGAGGAGAAAATGAGGTCTGCAGATGCTGGAGATCAGAGCTGAAAATGTGTTGCTGGAAAAGCGCAGGTCAGGCAGCATCCAGGGAACAGGAGAATCGACGTTTCGGGCATAAGCCCTTCTTCAGGAAACCCTTCTTCCTTTTGCTCTTTGTTGTGATGATGTGGGAGTGGAAGGGTGTGTTTCCAGCTCCGCATGTCTATTTCTGGTCCTCTCTATGGATCCCTTCTCAGTGGTTAGCACTGCTGCCTCAACGCGCCAGGGACCCTGGTTCGAATCCAGTTTCGGGCGACTGTCTGTGTGGATTTTGAACATTCTCCCCGTGTCTGAGTGGGTTTCTTCCGAATGCTGTTTTCCTCTCACAATGCAAAGGCGTGCAGGGAGGTGAATTGGCCATGCTAACTGCCCATAATGTTCAGGCATGGGTCGGTTAGGTGCATTAATCAGGAGTAAATGCAGAATAATGGGGAATGGATCTGGGTGGATTACTCTTCGGAGGGTCGGTGTTATTGGGCCGAAGTGCCTAATTCTACACTGTAGGGATTCTAAGACTGTGAGTGGTTTCTAGGTTTGGGGTTGATGGAACTCGTTCTCAACTGCACAGAGTTGGAGAGAGATGAAAAAAAGTCCTCATTTAAAACTTCTATTGAGTCACGGGTTGAAAATGTCTGTCTTGTCTGTGGGATTAATATATTTCTGAGAACTTGATTGCTAACCGTGGGCCCAGAGACCGACGTGTAACTGTGTGCTTTGCAAGTAACTGCAGTGTATCAGAACCACGTTGCTGCAGTTTTTATTTCGGAGTATTGAACTTTCACGCAGGGATTTAGAGCATTTCGCAGTCTCATACGAATGCCTGTTAACCAGTAACCGTTAGCATGCTATATATGTCTCACTTGAACTTTGTATCTATCGAGTCCTTATTTAGACACTTTGCATGACTTCAACACCTGTCCATTGAGCCTGTGGTCCTCTGTGTAATAGTCAATTAGTGTTACTGCAAGACAGGTTTTATTCTGTATCCACCAAACACTGATGGAAGCTGTAAAACTTTACACCATTTGCCTGCCACTTGGAAATGTTCCTCCAATCTGTGCCTGGGAGGTAAAGCATTTTTGTTTATTCTATTTCACAGTCCTTACATGTCAATATGTTACTGGACTGTAACTCAAACCTTCTGAAGTGTAATCTGTTGTTTTTTTATTCTGTAGGTGTCAGTCATTAACATAAGAATGTGTCACATTTAGTATCTACAATTTTGAGTGTGACCAAACACCACTTTAGACAGTCTCAGCTAGGACTAATTCCCCTCCACAGCAAATCCTTACAATCAACTTCTGCGATTTGACAGTAAGTTTGTATTTATAACTGTAGCATTTGGCAAGAGGCAATATCTTGTACCTTGCGGAATTTGCAATAACAATGTTACTGCTGATGTCACACTGTTCATGTCAGTTTCTCACCAGTGAATAGTTGCATTGTATCCTAACAATTCATTGTTTTGCAACTGACTCCGTATTTCATTCTGTAACTGCCAGTTTGTTGTTTCTAATCTTGTTTTCACTCAGTTTCTGTCAATACACTGGCATGTGAGAGAGCAAATATTTCAACATTTCTAACTTTCAGATGAAATGAATGTTTTTTTTTTAACTCCATCCCTGTTATGTCACAGGGACTTGTAATTGAATCTGTCAGTATGTGATCTGTGAGCACACAGTAAGTTAGAGATAAAATGCAAGGTGAATGATGCTTCTCATTTCTGTCATGCAATTGAAGGGTATATACTACAGTTATTAATTTCTTTCAGATTTGTGTCAGTTTAAATGTCTCAAAGTAGAAGACAAAAAGAAAAATGAGAATTCTGTGACATTTTTATCTGCCTGTGTGTACTGAGCTCTGAGAATATGAGTGCTATCAAAATGTACCTGTCAGTTTTATTTTAATGAATATGACAACATTGTTTCAAATCTATACCTGTCAGTTTCGGCAGTGTGAAAGTTTGAGCGCAGTTTTCATTCTGAACCTGAGTTTCAACTACATGAATGAATAAGTGCATTTGAAAGTATCGGTACCTTTCAGTGTGTGCTCTGTGAATAAATGAGTGTACTTATAATATTAGTCTCTGTTTAACATGACACTTGCCACAAACTGCAGGAGCTCTTTTTACTTCAAATCTCTGTTGTTCAACATACAAAAGATTTTATCATTTGCCATCCATGTCAGGGTAGCATGGTGGCACACTGGTGTCAGGGACCCAGTTTCAATTCCAGCCTTGGCTCATTGTGCAAACTGCACACAAATCTGCTCCCCATGTCTGCATTGGTTTTGCCCAACAAACCTCCTTACTAATTTAAAACCAGCAACACAGAAAAGATTTATCCCATGCAGTAATCTGTGAAAATTCAATAGGCCAAGAACTAGTTAAAGTAAAGATTAACAGCTTTATTTATTAAAGTATAACAAAGAGTGATTAACTAACAACTATTTACAACTCCTTCCTCGAACCTATCTTCTATAATACTAGTCCAATAGACCTCCTGATTAAGACTTACAAAACAAAACTTCATACCTCAAAACCAGGAGCTTTCGGTTCTTTTCTGTATTCCTGTCTTTTGTTCTTCTTGGGGATTTTGCTTCACAGGTCACTGATCGATAAAGGTACCTTTAAGAGAGTTAATTTTCAGGCAGTCTTTTTACATGCTGGTGGCTTGGCAATTCTCCCAACTGTTCATTTTTTCCCGGTCTTGTACCTGCAGAGCATAGGACTGTATTATTGACTTATAAGATTGTCAATATACTCAATTCAAACTGGATTGGAATTTGGTATTTTCGGGATATAATTTAAACTGATTGGTCAAATTCAATTTTGTTTTAGTCTCCAGTCAAGCAGTGACTTGAGTTGTTTGACCAAATGCTACTTTTTTTTTCAGAACACTTGGTGTTGTCCAGTTCAACTGGCTTAAAGGTAGTTATATGAACGTCTGTGTAACAGTTTCCTCTGGGTATTCCACTATCCTTCCACAGTCCAAACAAGCAGGTTAGCTGGACTAGCCATGGTAAATTGCCCTGTAATATTCAGCAATGTTCAGACTAGGTGGGTTAACTATGTTAAAGATGTGGTTATGGGGGTAGGGGGTCTATATCTGGGTGGGATGTGCTTTGGTAAATTGTTGCAGGCCTGTGGGCTGAATGACCTCTACCTGGACTGGAGGACCTCTGTACTGAAAATTAAAGTGACACTTTTTATATCATTGTCAGTCTCTGGCACTCTAAAGCAGGTTGGATAATTTCCACAACTTTTATTCAAAGGTATTGTTTATGATTGTAAGTTATTTTCTGGATTGATCAGTCTCTGGTCTGAATGTGTACTTTGAATTTATTGTTCACATATTTATAACAAGACCAGTATTAGAGTTTCTTCATTCTGTGCCCAATAATCTCTGGGTATCTGTCTGAATGTGTACCTTTTCATGTAAATGTTTGATTTTCCTTTGGACTACTTAAAAACAAAGTATTTAGTCAGTCATTTTGTCTGAGATTTGTTCTACTTTCTTTTTGTGGAAACAAATTAATTTGCAATATTTGTTTCAATCTGATGCTTAGCTGCTATTTAATTCCTCCAGTCTGGATAAAAAGAATTGATACATGAATTACATACAGTCAGAGAGCCAGACAGCAAGTTTAAGTCTTAAGCAAGTTTAAGAGATAATTGGATGAATAATTAGTTGGAATTTTTATTTACTTCTTTCCCTACTTAAGTGGAATACATTGTGAACATGTAATAGGTTCAGTATTTTCTAATAAACAAGTAGAATTTACTTTTTAACCAAGGTGATACCACGCATTTAAAAGCTATAGGAAGTTCACTTCTAAATGGGACTGACATACTTCACTCTCACACTGTCCTGGACTACTTGTTTAATGAAATGCTAGTTCTCCCAACTGTGACATCTTTGAGGTCATGACTTTTCTATTTTTGCCTATAGACCTACTAACCTGACAGTATCTCTACGTTGCAAGTTATTCTGCACCCGCTGTGTATTGGCACCATCTCACTCCTTGTTATGTCCAGAAATTATCAGTTTCCTTCAAGTCCTTCCTTACATGAATAAGGACAATAACTGGTGCAATCTGCAACTGTTTGTTCTTCTGTGAGTACAGAACTAATCTTGTTTCTTCCATTCACTTGTACGGTTTGTGCACTCAGAAAGTACTTTCTACCTGTCAGTCTGTGCTATTCAATGGAACTTTGGATATGGTTCATTGTCCTTCGAAACTCTGCTCAGATGTGACAGGCAGTCAACAGATTAGAGCCATGTTGTCCAGTGAAAAACTTGGAAACTAAAATTTAATGTTGACTGCTCAGGCTATTGTGTACACGCACTGATTTTTTGTATAAAAAACATTTTTGAACGGAATAATTGTTATGATACAGGAAGGATGCCGACACTCACTTGATCCTGCTTCAATCCTCCTGTGTTGTGTTACTAAGCAGTTTAAATGTTTGCTGTAAAGTGGACAGCCAATTAGCAAAGGAGAGAGTTTTCAGTTCATGTTCCCTGAAGTGAATGGTAAAGACCTTATTTTCTTTGACTGTTTGTGTCTGTAAGATTCACAGGCAAGTGAAACTGGAACACATGGTCACAGAAAGGTTCTGTGCTGTTCTTCAGAGTCAAGGAGGTAAAAGCAATGGACCTTTGCAACTCCAATAGTGCAGAGTCTAACTGGGAGTAATGATATCAAGGTGTGGCCTTCAGACTTTCATACAGTTATATAGCACAGAAATAGATCCGTTGGTCCGAGTTGTTAGTGCTGAGCAGAGATCCTAATCCAACCTAGTCCTATTTAAGTTAAAAATCTCAACACAAGCTCATTCTCTGACAGGTTTACGTGGATGCACTAGTTTTCAGAGCAATAAAGGAGCAGTACACTGAAAGCTAGTGCTTCCAAATAAATCTGCTGTACGAGAAACTGGTCTTGTGTGATTCTTAACATTGTCCACCCCAGTCCAACACGAGCACCTCCATATCATGGCTACTCCCACTTGCCAGCATTTAGCACATATCCCTCTAAACTGGTCCTATTCTTGTATATATCCAGGTCTCTATAAAAGTTTGTAATTGTACCCATCACCTCCACTTCCTCTGGTAGCTCATTCCATACAAGCACCACCCTCTATGTGAAAAGTAACCCCTCTTGTCCTTTTTAAATATATTTTCCACAATTTAGACCTGTGCCCTCTATTTTTGCACGCACTCACATTTGAAAAAAGACCTTGGCTATCACCCTATCATGCCCCTCATGATTCTTTCAACCAATACAAAGGCCACACCTCATTCTCCGACAGTCCAGGCAACAAAGCAACAACCTGTTCAACCTCTCCCTATAACTCAAAGAACTGAGAAGTGGAAGGTGGAGTTTAATTCAGATAAATGCAAGGTGCCGCATTTTGGGAAAGCAAATCTTAGCAGGACTTATACACTTAATGGTAAGATCATAGGTGTGTTGCTGAACAAAGAAACCTTGGAGTGCAGATTCATAGCTTCTTGAAAGTGGATTCGCAGGTAGATAGGATAGTGAAGAAGGCGTTTGGTATGCTTTCTTTTATTGGTCAGAGTACTGAGTACAGGAGTTGGGAGGTCATGTTGTGGCTGTATAGGACATTGGTTAGCCCACTGTTGGAATATTGTGCGCAATTCTGGTCTCTGCATTCTGATGTTGTGAAACTTGAAAGAGTTCAGAAAAGACTTACAAGGATGTTGCCAGGCTTGGAGGATTTGAGCCAAAGGAAGAGACTGAACAGGCTGGGGCTATTTTCCCTGGAGCGTCGGAGGCTGAGGGGTGACCTCACAGAAGTTTACAAAATTATGAGGGGCATGGATAGGATAAATAGGCAAAGTATCTTCCCTGGGGTTGGGGAGTCCAGAACTAGAGGGCATAGGTTTAGGGTGAGAGGGAAAAGATATAAGAGAGACCTAAGGGGCAACTTTTTCACACGCAGGATGGCACAGGTATGGAATGAGCTGCCAGAGGAAGTGGTGGAGGCTGGAACAATTGCAACATTTAAGAGGCATTTGTATGGGTATATGAATAAGAAGGGTTTGGAGGGATATGGGCTGGGTGCTGGCAGGTGGGACAAGATTGGGTTGGGTTATCTGGTTGGCATGGACTGGTTGGACCGAAGGGTCTGTTTCCACGCTGTACATCTCTATTACTCTATAACTCAAACCCTCTAATCCTGGCAATGAAACATACTGATGAGAATAGTGCAGTTGAAGTGATTTATATGGACTTCTGTAAGGCCTTTGTCGGAGCATAACCTCCGACTGGGGATGAAAGACTCAGCAGGCAGGCAGGCAGCATTCAGGCAAGTGGTAGGTGTTTATTCAATCAGAAACCGGTTAGCGCAGGCAGAGGGCTAAAGGATCGTCCTCAGAGACAGGCCTCAGAACAGAGGTCCATGACACACTCTGATTTTACAATAAAAAGCAATATTTTATATAAATTTTATGATAACAATCAGAAACTTGATTACAATAATCTTACTCTTCATACCCTATTCGATGAAACACCTAATCAATGGTGGGTATTTCTTTGGACAATCCCAGGATCCTAGACGTCTCAGTTTCACGGAAACTAATCTCGAGGTCTTGCGATCTTTCTATTTATCCTATTCATTTACATTCCAAAGTTATTTGCGATACACCTTTGGGTTTCTCTCAGGCTAGCTTCTCTCTCAGGACAGCTTGAATATTGTTATTCATTGTATTCCATTTTATCAAGTTCAATTGCTCCTCTGATATAATGGGCGGCACGGTGGCACAGTGGTTAGCACTGCTGCCTCACAGCGCCAGAGACCTGGGTTCAATTCCCGCCTCAGGCGACTGACTGTGTGGAGTTTGCACGTTCTCCCCGTGTCTGCGTGGGTTTCCTCTGGGTGCTCCGGTTTCCTCCCACAGTCCAAAGATGTGCAGGTCAGGTGAATTGGCCATGCTAAATTGCCCATAGTGTTAGGTAAAGGGTAAATGTAGGGATATGGGTGGGTTGCGCTTCGGCGGGTCGGTGTAGTCTTGTTGGGCTGAAGGGCCTGTTTCCACACTGTAATGTAATCTAATCTAATCTAATCTAAATAATTAGGGCAATGGGGAATATATGAAGAAAAATCAATGGGCAGTTTGTTTTGACTTACTTGCCATTGACTTGTAATTTTAACTTTTGTTATAAAAAGTTAGCTACAAAGTGTAAATTTATTTGCCCCAATTGTTAGCACTCTGATTAATAGGCCGTGAGCAATCTATTTTGTACTAGGCATAAGAGAAGGCATTACCTAAAGCTAGCTAACCTTCACTTCCAGGTTTAAATGCTTCTTTTCCTCTTTATGCTTTGGTATTATGCACCTATTTTTTATGCTGAAAACTACAGTGATGATGGTAAGACTCTTTATGAGAACCTTTTCCTTAATATTCAAACTTATTTCAAGAAACTGAGTACTATAAGATAACTTTAGCTGTTGCACCCTCAGCTGTTTTAGGGCATTAATGGGCTGTAACTAGCACCTGGTGATTGTTCAGTAACTGGGACAATTACCCTTTTATTTAATGTGGCTGGAGTTACTCATTTACGGGACCTTCTGTCTGCTTGTCAGAACTGTTTCAAATTGGAACAGGCTGGGTCCTTGGAGTGGCTTGTTCAATGGTATCATTCTGCCTTACTGAGTGAGTAGGCTGTACGCCTTAGTTTCTGCCTGCCATTCTGTTTCACATCCTGCTGTTTAATTCTACTTTCCACTTCTCAGCCAGTTTGTGTTAACAGACATGAGCCACTCACTTCTGGCCAGGTACAGGCCACCCCAATAGTCTTTGACAAGGCCAAAGTCCCATATAAAAGACCAGTCCAAGCTTGGGTCTTGGAGTCTTAAGCACACTGGAGCTGAAATTAGCTTGCAGACAGGATGCAAACTATAATGGTGGAGGGTTGCGTTTGTGATTGGAAGCCTGTGACCAGCAGTGAACCACAGGGATCAGTGCTGGGACCCTTGCTACTTGTTAAGTATATATTAATAATTGGATGTGAATATAGAAAATATAATTATTAAGCCTACTGATGAAGTTTTCGTGTGGAAGTGTTAAATATTTTAGTGCAGTCTTGGTGTGCAAAGGACCTGTTCCTGTGCTGTATTGTTCTTTGTTCTGTGATATGAAAGTTGGTGGCGTTATTGACAGTGAGGGGGGATGGTCTCAGGCTACAGTATGAGTACATTGGGCAGAGCAATGGCAGATGGAATTTAATCCTGATAAATGTGAGGTAATGCATTTTGCGTGTTCTAATAAGGGAAAGAATTACACAATGAAGGATTGGTCCCGAGGGAGTACTGAGGACCAAAGGTACCTTGGTGTACAAGTCTATAGATCCCAGAAGGTGTCAGCACCAGCAGACAGGCTGCTGAAGGCGGCATACAGAATGCTTTTCAGAGTTGTCGAATATAAGAGCAAGGAAGTCTTATTCCAGCTTTATAAAACAGATCAAATACTGTGTGCAGTTCTGATTGCCACACAATTAGAAGGATGGGATTGGCTGGAGAGGATGCAGTGGGTTGGAAAGTCTCTGTCAAAAGGGGAGACCATATGAGCTGGTTTTGCTTTCCTTGGAGCAGAGGAGGTTGAGGGAGGATCTGACTGAAATATACAAAATTGTGAATGATGCAGCAGAGTAGATTGTGAGAATCTTTCTCCCCTTGGCAGATGTGTCTGAGACCAGAGGGCACAAGTTGATGTTGTGGGGAAACCAGTTTAGAGGATATCTGAGAAAAAAAAATTGATGTAGATGGTGGGTAAAGTTTGAACTGTGCTGCCTGAATGTGAGATGGAATACTCTCACAGCATTTAAGCAGCATTTGGATATGCCCTTATGGAACCAGGACATAGTTAACTGTGGGCCAAGTGCAGATAAATAGGATAAATGCAGTTTGGTGTTTGTTGGACATCATGGACATGTTGGGCTGAGGGATCTGTTTCTATGTTGTATGACTCTATATCGCTATAATATCCTTGTAAATCTTTTCTGCAGCATCTAAAGTTTAACAACATCCTTCCTGGAGAAGGGTGATGACTGTTGTACACAATCTCATAAAGGTGGCATCACTAATGTCCTGTACATCCACCACATGACATCCCAACTCCTACAATCAATGTTCTGACCAATGAAGGCAAGCATGCCAAATGCTTTCTTCACTGTCCTGTTTACCTGTGACTCTACTTTCAAGGAATTATGCAGCTGTACCCCGAGGTTTCTTTGTTCAGCAACACTTACCAAGGCCCCACTATTAGTTGTATAAGCCCTGCCTTGTTTTTTCTTAAACAAAATCTAACACCTTTTTTTTCAGTGCACAGTGATATAATTACTTGAAGACTGTTGAAGTAAAGGTAGGTGTTAATTACCCTGCACTGTATTGTGATGGTACTCACCATCATTGGAAGCAATGATTTTCTCTCATGCAGTGGTGGAAATTGGAATAGACAAACTAAACTATTTGAAGAATGAAACTTGTGAATTTTTCTCGTAAAAAGAAAAATTATCAGTTTTAGTAATCTACGTTATCTTGTGGGGAGTTACCAAGACGTAGTCACACCTCAGGTACAAGAAAAATGGCCAATGGGTTACAGTCAGGGGACTGAAAGCGAACCAGCAGACAGTGCAGGGATGTTTGAGGACTCATCTAATGAGGTAGTCTGGGCTGAGGTTAGAAACAGGAAAGGAGAGGTGTTAGGTGTTTTCTATAGGCCACAGAATAGTTCCAGAGATGTAGAGGAAAGGCTTGTAAAGATGATTCTGGATAGGAGCGAGTTGTTATGGAGGAATTTAACTTTCAATTTCTTGACTGGAAATACAAAAATTTGAGTACTTCAGATGGATCAGTTTTTTGTCTAATGTGTGCAGAAGGGTTTCCTGACACAGTATGTAGACAGGCCAACCAGGGGCGAGACCACAATGGATTTAGATTAGATTACATTACAATGTGGAGACAGGCCCTTCGGCCCAACAAGTCCACACCGACCCGCCGAAGCGCAACCCACCCATACCCCTACATTTACCCCTTACCCAACACTACAGGCAATTTAGTATGGCCAATTCACCTCACCTGCACATCTTTGTGACTGTGGGAGGAAACCGGAGCACCCGGAGGAAACCCACGCAGACACGGGGAGAACGTGCAAACTCCACACAGTCAGTCGCCTGAGGTGGGAATTGAACCCGGGTCTCTGGCACTGTAAGGCAGCAGTGCTAACCACTGGGCCACCGTGCCGCCCACAATTTGGTATTGGGTAATGAACCTAGCCAGGTGTTAGATTTGGAGGTAGGTGAGCACTTTGTTGAGAGTGACCACAATTCGGTTATGTTTACTTTAACGAAGGAAAGGGATAGGTATGTACTGCAGGGCAAGAGCTATAACTGGGGGAAAAGACAATTATGATGAAATTAGGTGAGATTTATGATGCGTAAGATGGGAAAGGAAACTGCAGGGAATGGGCACAATTGAAATGTGGAGCTTATTCAAGGAACAGCTACTGCGTGCCCTTGATTGGCATATACCTGTCAGGCAGGAAGGAAGTGGACGAGTGAGGGAGCCTTCGTTTACTAAGGAAGTTGATCTCTTGTCAAGAGGAAGGCGGCTTACAGTACGATGAGACATGAAGGCACAGTTAGGGCACTTGAGAGTTATATGCTAGCCAGGAGAGACCTAAAGAGAGACTTGAGAGGAGCCAGGAGGAGACAAGAGAAGTCTTTGGCAAACAGGATCAATAAAAATCCTAAAGCTTTCTATAGCTATATCAGGAACAAAAGAATAATTAGAATTAGATTCGGGTCAATCAAGGACAGGAGTGGGAAGTTGTGCGTGGAAACCGAGTAGATAGGAGAAGTGCTAAATGAATATATTTCATTGTCTTTTTCCGGTGTGAATACCAATGTTGTCGACAAGAATACTGAGTTACAGGCTACTAAACTAGATGGAATAAAGTATCACAAGGGAGAGGTGTTAGCAATTCTGGAAAGTGTGAAAATAGATAATCCCCTGGGCCAGATGGTATTTATCCTCGGATTCTCTGGGAAGCCAGGGAGGAGATTGCAGAGCCTTGGGCTTTGATCTTTGATCTTTATGTCATCATAGTCTACCGGAATAGTGCCAGAAGACCGGAATATAGCAAATGTTGTCCCTTTGAAGGGGAATAGAGACTACCCAGGTAATTATAGATCAGTGAGCCTTTCTTCGGTTGTGGGTAAAATATTGGAAAAGGCTAGAATAGACAGGATTTATAATCATCTCGATCAGAGTAAGTTGATTAGGAATAGCCAATATGGTTTTGTGAACGGTAGGTCATGCCTCACAAACCTTATTGAGTTCTTTGAGAAGGTGACCAAACAGGTGGATGAGTGGTAAGCACTTGATGCGATGTATATGGATTTCAGTAAAGTGTTTGATTAAGTGTTTTCAGTAAGGTTCCCAACTGTAGGCTATTGCACAAAATATGGAGGCATGGGATTGAGGGTGATTTAGCAGTTTGGCTCAGAAATTGGCTAGCTGAAAGAAGACAGAGGATGGTGGTTGATGAGGAATGTTCATCCTGGAGTTCAGTTATTAGTGGTGTACCACAAGGATCTGTTTTGAGTGAGGGCGTAGAAGGATGGGTTTGCAAATAATTTTCTGATGATACTAAAGGTCAGTGGAGTTGCGGACAGTGCTGAAGGATATTTCAGGTTACACAGGTACATAGATAAGCTGCAGAGTTGGGCTGAGAGGTGGCAAATGGAGTTTAATGTGTAAAAATGTGAGATAATTCACTTTGGAAGGAGTACTGGTCTAATGGTAAGGTTCTTGGTAGTGTAGATGAGCAGAGAGATCTCTATGTACATGTACATTGATCCCTGAAAGTTGCCACTCAGGTTGATAGGGTTGTTAAGAAGCTTTTATTGAGAGAGGGATTGAGTTTTGGATTGGTCATGCTGCAGCTCTACAAAACTCTGGTGTGGCCGCACTTGGAAAATTGCACCCAGTTCTAGTCCCCGCATCACAGTGAGGATGTGGAAGCTTTGGAAAGGGTTCATAGGTGATTTACTGGGCTGTTGCCTGGTCTGGAGGGAATGTCTTATGAGGAAAGGCTGAGGGAGTTCAGGCTTCATTAGAGAGAAGAAGGTTGAGAGGTAACTTAATAGAGGCACATAAAATAATCAGAGGGTTAGATAGTGTGGGCAGTGAGAGCCTTATTTCTCCAATGGTGATGGCTAACACCAGTGGACATCGCTTTAAATTGAGGGATGATAAATATAAGACAGATGTCAGAGGTAGTTTCTTTACTCAGTAGTAGGGGCATGGAATATTCTGCCTGCGACTATAGTAGACTCGCCAACTTTAAGGGCAGTTAAATGGTCATTGGATAAACATATGGATGAAAATGCAATAGTATACTGCGCTGTCATGTTCTGTGTTCTATTATCTCACTAAATCTTTCATACTCCATTGTTTCAAATTATGATTATGTGATCACAGAGTATTTGAGAAAATGGTATTGAGGTTTCTTGCGTCTTATATCAGACCTCATAGGAATGCAGGGCTACCTGTAGAAGATGAACGTTACTTTGAAACAATGGAGTAGGAAAGATTTAGTGAGATAATAGAACTTGGAACATGTCAGCGCAGTATACTATTGCATTTTCATCCATATGTTTATCCAATGACCATTTAAATGCCCTTAAAGTTGGCGAGTCTACTATAGTTGCCTTTTTGATGAAGATAGAGTCATAAAAAAACTGTTCCTGCAAGTTGGAGAAATGGAGAATGATGTGCTAAAGGTGGGGATGGCAGCTCCTCTGCCACCATGATACATTTATGGAAATGGAATGCTGTCTGAGTGGAAGTAGAATTGTTAGCTGGATGTCTCTGACTGCTGCAGACCACAATGACTCCATGTGAGAGTGATATTCATCTCATTTGTATCATTTTCTGTTGGCTGCAGTTTATATGGAACTCCATAACTGTTAGTCCTGCTCTGCAGTTATGGTGTTTGTATTTTGAACTAATTCTGAAT